>NW_027190998.1:0-20286 GCF_040958095.1 Procambarus clarkii
TGCTGCCTCTCCCCGAACACTACCCGCTGCCACTCCCCCGACACACTACCTGCTGCCACTCCCACGACACACTACCTGCTGCCACTCCCCGACACACTACCTGCTGCCACTCCCCCGACACACTACCTGCTGCCACTCCCCCGACACACTACCTGCTGCCTCTCCCCCGACACACTACTGCTGCCACTCCCACGACACACTACCTGCTGCCACTCCCCCGACACACTACCTGCTGCCTCTCCCCCGACATACTACCTGCTGCCACTCCCCCGACACACTACCTGCTGCTCTCCCCGACACACTACCGCTGCCACTCCCCCGACAACACTACCTGCTGCCCACTCCCGACACACACTACCTGCTGCCACTCCCCCGACACACTACCTGCTGCCACTCCTACGACACACTACCTGCTGCCACTCCCCCGACACACTAGCTGCTGCCACTCCCCCGACACACTACCTGCTGCCCCTCCCCCGACACACTACCTGCTGCCACTCCCCGACACACTACCTGCTGCCACTCCCTCGACACACTACCTGCTGCCACTCCCCCGACACACTACCTGCTGCCACTTCCCGACACACTACCTGCTGCCACTCCCCCGACACACTACCTGCTGCCACTCCCCCGACACACTACTTGCTGCCACTCCCCCGAAACACTACCCGCTGCCACTCCCCTGACACACTACCTGCTGCCACTCCCCCGACACACTACCCGCTGCCTCTCCCCCGACACACTACCCGTTGCCACTCCCCCGACACACTACCTGCTGCTTCTCCCCCGACACACTACCTGCTGCCACTCCCCCGACACACTACCTGCTGCCACTCCTCCGACACACTACCTGCTGCCACTCCCCCGACACACTACCTGTTGCCACTCCCCCGAAACACTACCCGCTGCCACTCCCCCGACACACTACCCGCTGCCACTCTCACGACACACTACCCGCTGCCACTCCCCCGAAACACAACGTGATGCCACTCCCACGACACACTACCTGCTGCCACTCCCCCGACACACTACCTGCTGCCACTCCCCCGACATACTACCTGCTGCCACTCCCCCGACACACTACCTGCTGCTACTCCCCCGACACACTACCTGCTGCTACTCCCCCGACACACTACCTGCTGCCACTCCCCCGACACACTACCTACTGCCACTCCCCCGACACAATACCTGCTGCCACTCCCCCGACACACTACCTGCTGCCTCTCCCTCGACACACTACCTGCTGCCACTCCCCCGACACACTACCTGCTGCCTCTCCCCCGAAACACTACCCGCTGCCACTCCCCCGACACACTACCTGCTGCCACTCCCACGACACACTACCTGCTGCCACTCCCCCGACACACTACCTGCTGCCACTCCCCCGACACACTACCTGCTGCCACTCCCCCGACACACTACCTGCTGCCTCTCCCCCGACACACTACCTGCTGCCACTCCCACGACACACTACCTGCTGCCACTCCCCCGACACACTACCTGCTGCCACTCCCCCGACACACTACCTGCTGCCACTCCCACGACACACTACCTGCTGCCACTCCCCCGACACACTACCTGCTGCCACTCCCCCGACACACTACCTGCTGCCTCTCCCCCGACACACTACCTGCTGCCTCTCCCCCGACACACTACCTATTGCCACTCCTCCGACACACTACCTGCTGCCACTCCCCCGACACACTACCTGATGCCACTTCCCCGACACACTACCTGCTGCCACTCCCCCGACACACTACCCGCTGTCCCTCCCACGACACACTACCTGATGCTACTCCCCCGACACACTACCTGCTGCCACTCCCCCGACACACTACCTGCTGCCTCTCCCCTGACACACTACCTGCTGCCACTCCCCCGACACACTACCTGCTGCCTCTTCCCCGAAACACTACCCGCTGCCACTCCCCCGACACACTACCTGCTGCCACTCCCACGACACACTACCTGCTGCCTCTCCCCCGACACACTACCTATTGCCACTCCTCCGACACACTACCTGCTGCCACTCCCCCGACACACTACCTGATGCCACTTCCCCGACACACTACCTGCTGCCACTCCCCCGACACACTACCCGCTGTCCCTCCCACGACACACTACCTGATGCTACTCCCCCGACACACTACCTGCTGCCACTCCCCCGACACACTACCTGCTGCCTCTCCCCTGACACACTACCTGCTGCCACTCCCACGACACACTACCTGCTGCCACTCCCCCGACACACTACCTGCTGCCACTCCCCCGACATACTACCTGCTGCCACTCCCCCGACACACTACCTGCTGCTACTCCCCCGACACACTACCTGCTGCTACTCCCCCGACACACTACCTGCTGCCACTCCCCCGACACACTACCTACTGCCACTCCCCCGACACAATACCTGCTGCCACTCCCCCGACACACTACCTGCTGCCTCTCCCTCGACACACTACCTGCTGCCACTCCCCCGACACACTACCTGCTGCCTCTCCCCCGAAACACTACCCGCTGCCACTCCCCCGACACACTACCTGCTGCCACTCCCACGACACACTACCTGCTGCCACTCCCCCGACACACTACCTGCTGCCACTCCCCCGACACACTACCTGCTGCCACTCCCCCGACACACTACCTGCTGCCTCTCCCCCGACACACTACCTGCTGCCACTCCCACGACACACTACCCGCTGCCACTCCCCCGACACACTACCTGCTGCCACTCTCCCGACACACTACCTGCTGCCACTCCCACGACACACTACCTGCTGCCACTCCCCCGACACACTACCTGCTGCCACTCCCCCGACACACTACCTGCTGCCTCTCCCCCGACACACTACCTGCTGCCTCTCCCCCGACACACTACCTATTGCCACTCCTCCGACACACTACCTGCTGCCACTCCCCCGACACACTACCTGATGCCACTTCCCCGACACACTACCTGCTGCCACTCCCCCGACACACTACCCGCTGTCCCTCCCACGACACACTACCTGATGCTACTCCCCCGACACACTACCTGCTGCCACTCCCCCGACACACTACCTGCTGCCTCTCCCCTGACACACTACCTGCTGCCACTCCCCCGACACACTACCTGCTGCCTCTTCCCCGAAACACTACCCGCTGCCACTCCCCCGACACACTACCTGCTGCCACTCCCACGACACACTACCTGCTGCCACTCCCCCGACACACTACCTGCTGCCACTCCCCCGCAACACTACCTGCTGCCACTCCCCCGACACACTACCTGCTACCTCTCCCCCGACACACTACCTGCTGCCTCTCCCCCGACACACTACCTGCTGCCACTCCTCCGACACACTACCTGCTGCCACTCCCCCGACACACTACCTGATGCCACTCCTCCGACACACTACCTGCTGCCACTCCCCCGACACACTACCTGATGCCACTCCCCCGACACACTACCTGCTGCCACTCCCCCGACACACTACCCGCTGTCCCTCCCACGACACACTACCTGCTGCTACTCCCCCGACACACTACCCGCTGCCACTCCCCCGACACACTACCCGCTGCCACTCCCCCGACACACTACCTGCTGCCATTCCCCCGACACACTACCTGCTGCCACTCCCCCGACACACTACCTGCTGCCACTCCCCCGACACACTACCTGCTGCCACTCCACCGACACACTACCTGATGCCACTCCCCCGACACACTACCTGCTGCCACTCCCCCGACACACTACCTGCTGCCACTCCCCCGACACACTACCTGCTGCCACTCCCCCGACACACTACCTGCTGCCACTCCCCCGACACACTACCTGCTGCTACTCCCCCGACACACTACCTGCTGCTACTCCCCCGACACACTACCTGCTGCCACTCCCCCCAACACTACCTGCTGCCACTCCCCCGACACACTACCTGCTGCCACTCCCCCGACACACTACCTGCTGCCACTCCCCCGACACACTACCTGCTGCCTCTCCCCCGACACACTACCTGCTGCCACTCCCCCGACACACTACCTGCTGCCTCTCCCCCGAAACACTACCCGCTGCCACTCCCCCGACACACTACCTGCTGCCACTCCCACGACACACTACCTGCTGCCACTCCGCCGACACACTACCTACTGCCACTCCCCCGACACACTACCTGCTGCCACTCCCCCGACACACTACCTGCTGCCTCTCCCCCGACACATTACCTGCTGCCACTCCTACGACACACTACCTGCTGCCACTCCCCCGACACACTACCTGCTGCCACTCCCCCGACACACTACCTGCTGCCACTCCCACGACACACTACCTGCTGCCACTCCCCCGACACACTACCTGCTGCCACTCCCCCGACACACTACCTGCTGCCTCTCCCCGGACACACTACCTGCTGCCTCTCCCCCGACACACTACCTGCTGCCACTCCTCCGACACACTACCTGCTGCCACTCCCCCGACACACTACCTGATGCCATTCCCCCGACACACTACCTGCTGCTACTCCCCCGACACACTACCCGCTGTCCCTCCCACGACACACTACCTGCTGCTACTCCCCCAACACACTACCTGCTGCCACTCCCACGACACACTACCCGCTGCCACTCCCCCGACACACTACCTGCTGCCACTCCCCCGACACACTACCTGCTGCCACTCCCCCGACACACTACCTGCTGCCACTCCCCCGACACACTACCTGCTGCCACTCCACCGACACACTACCTGATGCCACTCCCCCGACACACTACCTGCTGCCACTCCCCCGACACACTACCTGCTGCCACTCCCCCGACACACTACCTGCTGCCACTCCCCCGACACACTACCTGCTGCCACTCCCCCGACACACTACCTGCTGCCACTCCCCCGACACACTACCTGCTGCCACTTCCCCGACACACAACCTGCTGCCACTCCCCCGACACACTACCTGCTGCCACTCCCCCGACACACTACCTGCTGCCACTCCCCCGACACACTACCCGCTGCCACTCCCCCGACACACTACCTGCTGCTACTCCCCCGACACACTACCTGCTGCCCCTCCCACGACACACTACCCGCTGCCACTCCCCCGACACACTACCTGCTGCCACTCCCCTGTTACACTACCTGGTGCCTCTCCCCCGACACACTACCTGCTGCCACTCACCCGACACACTACCTGCTGCCTCTCCCCCGACACACTACCTGCTGCCACTCCCCCGACACACTACCTGCTGCCACTCCCCCGACACACTACCTGCTGCCTCTCCCCCGACACACTACCTGCTGCCACTCCCCCGACACACTGCCTGCTGCCTCTCCCCCGAAACACTACCCGCTACCACTCCCCCGACACACTACCTGCTGCCACTCCCACGACACACTACCTGCTGCCACTCCCCCGACACACTACCTGCTGCCACTGTCCGACACACTACCTGCTGCCACTCCCCCGACACACTACCTGCTGCCACTGTCCGACACACTACCTGCTGCCACTCCCCCGACACACTACCTGCTGCCACTCCCCCGACACACTACCTGCTGCCACTCCTCCGACACACTACCTGCTGCCACTCTTCCGACACACTACCTGCTGCCACTCCCATGACACACTACCTGCTGCCACTCCCCCGACACACTACCTGCTGCCACTCCCCCGACACACTACCTGCTGCCACTCCCCCGACACACTACCTGCTGCCACTCCCCCGAAACACTACCCGCTGCCACTCCCCTGACACACTACCTGCTGCCACTCCCCCGACACACTACCCGCTGCCTCTCCCCCGACACACTACCCGCTGCCACTCCCCCGACACACTACCTGCTGCTACTCCCCCGACACACTACCTGCTGCCACTCCCCCGACACACTACCTGCTGCCACTCCTCCGACACACTACCTGCTGCCACTCCCCCGACACACTACCTGCTGCCACTCCCCCGAAACACTACCCGCTGCCACTCCCCAGACACACTACCCGCTGCCACTCCCCCGACACACTACCTGATGCCACTCCCACGACACACTACCTGCTGCCACTCCCCGACACACTACCTGCTGCCACTCCCCCGACACACTACCTGCTGCCACTCCCCCGACACACTACCTGCTGCTACTCCCCCGACACACTACCTGCTGCTACTCCCCCGACACACTACCTGCTGCCACTCCCCCGACACACTACCTGCTGCCACTCCCCCGACACACTACCTGCTGCCATTCCCCCGACACACTGCCTGCTGCCACTCCCCCGACACACTACCTGCTGCCTTTCCCCCGACACTCTACCTGCTGCCACTCCCCCGACACACTTCCTGCTGCCTCTCCCCCGAAACACTACCTGCTGCCACTCCCCCGACACACTACCTGCTGCCACTCCCCCGACACACTACCTGCTGCAACTCCCACGACACACTACCTGCTGCCACTCCCCCGACACACTACCTGCTGCCACTCCCCCGACACACTACCTGCTGCCACTCCACCGACACATTACCTGATGCCACTCCCCCGACACACTACCTGCTGCCACTCCCCCGACACACTACCCGCTGCCACTCCCCCGACACACTACCTGCTGCTACTCCCCCGACACACTACCTGCTGCCCCTCCCACGACACACTACCCGCTGCCACTCCCCCGACACACTACCTGCTGCCACTCCCCTGTTACACTACCTGGTGCCTCTCCCACGACACACTACCTGCTGCCACTCACCCGACACACTACCTGCTGCCTCTCCCCCGACACACTACCTGCTGCCACTCCCCCGACACACTACCTGCTGCCACTCCCCCGACACACTACCTGCTGCCTCTCCCCCGACACACTACCTGCTGCCACTCCCCCGACACACTACCTGCTGCCACTCCCCCGAAACACTACCCGCTGCCACTCCCCCGACACACTACCTGCTGCCACTCCCACGACACACTACCTGCTGCCACTCCCCCGACACACTACCTGCTGCCACTCCCCCGACACACTACCTGCTGCCACTCCCACGACACACTACCTGCTGCCACTCCCCCGACACACTACCTGCTGCCACTCCCCCGACACACTACCTGCTGCCACTCTTCCGACACACTACCTGCTGCCACTCCCCCGACACACTACCTGCTGCCACTCCCTTGACACACTACCTGCTGCCACTCCCCCGAGACACTACCTGCTGCCACTCCCCCGACACACTACCTGCTGCCACTCCCCCGAAACACTACCCGCTGCCACTCCCCTGACACACTACCTGCTGCCACTCCCCCGACACACTACCCGCTGCCTCTCCCCGACACACTACCCGCTGCCACTCCCCCGACACACTACCTGCTGCTACTCCCCCGACACACTACCTGCTGCCACTCCCCCGACACACTACCTGCTGCCACTCCTCCGACACACTACCTGCTGCCACTCCCCCGACACACTACCTGCTGCCACTCCCCCGAAACACTACCCGCTGCCACTCCCCCGACACACTACCCGCTGCCACTTTCCCGACACACTACCTGATGCCACTCTCACGACACACTACCTGCTGCCACTCCCCCGACACACTACCTGCTGCCACTCCCCCGACACACTACCTGCTGCCACTCCCCCGACACACTACCTGCTGCTACTCCCCCGACACACTACCTGCTGCTACTCCCCCGACACACTACCTGCTGCCTCTCCCCCGACACACTACCTGCTGCCACTCCCCCGACACACTACCTGCTGCCATTCCCCCGACACACTGCCTGCTGCCACTCCCCCGACACACTACCTGCTGCCTTTCCCCCGACACTCTACCTGCTGCCACTCCCCCGACACACTACCTGCTGGCTCTCCCCCGAAACACTACCCGCTGCCACTCCCCCGACACACTACCTGCTGCCACTCCCACGACACACTAGCTGCTGCCACTCCCCCGACACACTACCTGCTGCCACTCCCCCGACACACTACCTGCTGCCACTCCCCCGACACACTACCTGCTGCCTCTCCCCCGACACACTACCTGCTGCAACTCCCACGACACACTACCTGCTGCCACTCCCCCGACACACTACCTGCTGCCACTCCCCCGACACACTACCTGCTGCCACTCCACCGACACATTACCTGATGCCACTCCCCCGACACACTACCTGCTGCCACTCCCCCGACACACTACCTGCTGCCACTCCCCCGACACACTACCTGCTGCCATTCCCCCGACACACTACCTGCTGCCACTCCCCCGACACACTACCTGCTGCTACTCCCCCGACACACTACCTGCTGCTACTCCCCCGATACACTACCTGCTGCCACTCCCCCCAACACTACCTGCTGCCACTCCCCCGACACACTACCTGCTGCCACTCCCCCGATACACTACCTGCTGCCACTCCCCCGACACACTACCTGCTGCCTCTCCCCCGACACACAACCTGCTGCCACTCCCCCGACACACTACCTGCTGCCTCTCCCCCGAAACACTACCCGCTGCCACTCCCCCGACACACTACCTGCTGCCACTCCCACGACACACTACCTGCTGCCACTCCCCCGACACACTACCTGCTGCCACTCCCCCGACACACTACCTGCTGCCACTCCCCCGACACACTACCTGCTGCCTCTCCCCCGACACACTACCTGCTGCCACTCCCACGACACACTACCTGCTGCCACTCCCCCGACACACTACCTGCTGCCACTCCCCCGACACACTACCTGCTGCCACTCCCACGACACACTACCTGCTGCCACTCCCCCGACACACTACCTGCTGCCACTCCCCCGACACACTACCTGCTGCCTCTCCCCGGACACACTACCTGCTGCCTCTCCCCCGACACACTACCTGCTGCCACTCCTCCGACACACTACCTGCTGCCACTCCCCCGACACACTACCTGATGCCACTCCCCCGACACACTACCTGCTGCCACTCCCCCGACACACTACCCGCTGTCCCTCAACCGACACACTACCTGCTGCTACTCCCCCAACACACTACCTGCTGCCACTCCCACGACACACTACCCGCTGCCACTCCCTCGACACACTACCTGCTGCCACTCCACCGACACACTACCTGATGCCACTCCCCCGACACACTACCTGCTGCCACTCCCCCGACACACTACCTGCTGCCACACCCCCGACACACTACCTGCTGCCACTTCCCCGACACACAACCTGCTGCCACTCCCCCGACACACTACCTGCTGCCACTCCCACGACACACTAGCTGCTGCCACTCCCACGACACACTAGCTGCTGCCACTCCCCCGACACACTACCTGCTGCCACTCCCCCGACACACTACCTGATGCCACTCCCCCGACACACTACCTGCTGCCACTCCCCCGACACACTACCTGCTGCCACTCCCCCGACACACTACCTGCTGCCATTCCCCCGACACACTACCTGCTGCCACTCCCCCGACACACTACCTGCTGCTACTCCCCCGACACACTACCTGCTGCTACTCCCCCGATACACTACCTGCTGCCACTCCCCCCAACACTACCTGCTGCCACTCCCCCGACACACTACCTGCTGCCACTCCCCCGACACACTACCTGCTGCCACTCCCCCGACACACTACCTGCTGCCTCTCCCCCGACACACAACCTGCTGCCACTCCCCCGACACACTACCTGCTGCCTCTCCCCCGAAACACTACCCGCTGCCACTCCCCCGACACACTACCTGCTGCCACTCCCACGACACACTACCTGCTGCCACTCCCCCGACACACTACCTGCTGCCACTCCCCCGACACACTACCTGCTGCCACTCCCCCGACACACTACCTGCTGCCTCTCCCCCGACACACTACCTGCTGCCACTCCCACGACACACTACCTGCTGCCACTCCCCCGACACACTACCTGCTGCCACTCCCCCGACACACTACCTGCTGCCACTCCCACGACACACTACCTGCTGCCACTCCCCCGACACACTACCTGCTGCCACTCCCCCGACACACTACCTGCTGCCTCTCCCCGGACACACTACCTGCTGCCTCTCCCCCGACACACTACCTGCTGCCACTCCTCCGACACACTACCTGCTGCCACTCCCCCGACACACTACCTGATGCCACTCCCCCGACACACTACCTGCTGCCACTCCCCCGACACACAACCCGCTGTCCCTCAACCGACACACTACCTGCTGCTACTCCCCCAACACACTACCTGCTGCCACTCCCACGACACACTACCCGCTGCCACTCCCTCGACACACTACCTGCTGCCACTCCACCGACACACTACCTGATGCCACTCCCCCGACACACTACCTGCTGCCACTCCCCCGACACACTACCTGCTGCCACTCCCCCGACACACTACCTGCTGCCACTTCCCCGACACACAACCTGCTGCCACTCCCCCGACACACTACCTGCTGCCACTCCCCCGACACACTACCTGCTGCCACTCCCCCGACACACTACCTTCTGCCACTTCCCCGACACACTACCTGCTGCCACTCCCACGACACACTACCCGCTGCCACTCCCCCGACACACTACCTGCTGCTACTCCCCCGACACACTACCTGCTGCCCCTCCCACGACACACTACCCGCTGCCACTCCCCCGACACACTACCTGCTGCCACTCCACTGTTACACTACCTGGTGCCTCTCCCCCGACACACTACCTGCTGCCACTCACCCGACACACTACCTGCTGCCTCTCCTCCGACACACTACCTGCTGCCACTCCCCCGACACACTACCTGCTGCCACTCCCCCGACACACTACCTGCTGCCTCTCCCCCTACACACTACCTGCTGCCACTCCCCCGACACACTACCTGCTGCCTCTCCCCCGAAACACTACCCGCTGCCACTCCCCCGACACACTACCTGCTGCCACTCCCACGACACACTACCTGCTGCCACTCCCCCGACACACTACCTGCTGCCACTCCCCCGACACACTACCTGCTGCCACTCCCACGACACACTACCTGCTGCCACTCCCCCGACACACTACCTGCTGCCACTCGCCCGACACACTACCTGCTGCCACTCTTCCGACACACTACCTGCTGCCACTCCCCCGACACACCACCTGCTGCCACTCCCCCGACACACTACCTGCTGCCACTCCCCCGACACACTACCTGCTGCCACTCCCCCGACACACTACCTGCTGCCACTCCCCCGACACACTACCTGCTGCCACTCCCCCGACACACTACTTGCTGCCACTCCCCCGAAACACTACCCGCTGCCACTCCCCTGACACACTACCTGCTGCCACTCCCCCGACACACTACCCGCTGCCTCTCCCCCGACACACTACCCGCTGCCACTCCCCCGACACACTACCTGCTGCTACTCCCTCGACACACTACCTGCTGCCACTCCCCCGACACACTACCTGCTGCCACTCCTCCGACACACTACCTGCTGCCACTCCCCCGACACACTACCTGCTGCCACTCCCCCGAAACACTACCCGCTGCCACTCCCCCGACACACTACCCGCTGCCACTCCCACGACACACTACCCGCTGCCACTCCCCCGACACACTACCTGATGCCACTCCCACGACACACTACCTGCTGCCACTCCCCCGACACACTACCTGCTGCCACTCCCCCGACAAACTACCTGCTGTCACTCCCCCGACACACTACCTGCTGCTACTCCCCCGACACACTACCTGCTGCTACTCCCCCGACACACTACCTGCTGCCACTCCCCCGACACACTACCTGCTGCCACTCCTCCGACACACTACCTGCTGCCACTCCCCCGACACACTACCTGCTGCCACTCCCCCGACACACTACCTGCTGCCTTTCCCCCGACACTCTACCTGCTGCCACTCCCCCGACACACTACCTGCTGCCTCTCCCCCGAAACACTACCCGCTTCCACTCCCCCGACACACTACCTGCTGCCACTCCCACGACACACTACCTGCTGCCACTCCCCCGACACACTACCTGCTGCCACTCCCCCGACACACTACCTGCTGCCACTCCCCCGACACACTACCTGCTGCCTCTTCCCCGACACACTACCTGCTGCCACTCCCACGACACACTACCTGCTGCCACTCCCCCGACACACTACCTGCTGCCACTCCCCCGACACACTACCTGCTGCCACTCCCACGACACACTACCTGCTGCCACTCCCCCGACACACTACCTGCTGCCACTCCCCCGACACACTACCTGCTGCCTCTCTCCCGACACACTACCTGCTGCCTCTCCCCCGACACACTACCTGCTGCCACTCCTCCGACACACTACCTGCTGCCACTCCCCCGACACACTACCTGATGCCACTCCCCCGACACACTACCCGCTGTCCCTCCCACGACACACTACCTGCTGCTACTCCCCCGACACACTACCTGCTGCCACTCCCACGACACACTACCCGCTGCCACTCCCCCGACACACTACCTGCTGCCACTCCCCCGACACACTACCTGATGCCACTCCCTCGACACACTACCTGCTGCCACTCCCCCGACACACTACCTGCTGCCACTCCCCCGACACACTACCTGCTGCCACTCCCCCGACACACTACCTGCTGCCACTCCCCCCACACACTACCCGCTGCCACTCCCCCGACACACTACCTGGTGCCACTCCCACGACACACTACCTGCTGCCACTCCCCCGACACACTACCTGCTGCCACTCCCCCGACACACTACCTGCTGCTACTCCCACGACACACTACCCGCTGCCACTCCCCCGACACACTACCTGATGCCACTCCCACGACACACTACCTGCTGCCACTCCCCCGACACACTACCTGCTGCCACTCCCCCGACAAACTACCTGCTGTCACTCCCCCGACACACTACCTGCTGCTACTCCCCCGACACACTACCTGCTGCTACTCCCCCGACACACTACCTGCTGCCACTCCCCCGACACACTACCTGCTGCCACTCCTCCGACACACTACCTGCTGCCACTCCCCCGACACACTACCTGCTGCCACTCCCCCGACACACTACCTGCTGCCTTTCCCCCGACACTCTACCTGCTGCCACTCCCCCGACACACTACCTGCTGCCTCTCCCCCGAAACACTACCCGCTTCCACTCCCCCGACACACTACCTGCTGCCACTCCCACGAAACACTACCTGCTGCCACTCCCCCGACACACTACCTGCTGCCACTCCCCCGACACACTACCTGCTGCCACTCCCCCGACACACTACCTGCTGCCTCTCCCCCGACACACTACCTGCTGCCACTCCCACGACACACTACCTGCTGCCACTCCCCCGACACACTACTTGCTGCCACTCCCCCGACACACTACCTGCTGCCACTCCCACGACACACTACCTGCTGCCACTCCCCCGACACACTACCTGCTGCCACTCCCCCGACACACTACCTGCGGCCTCTCTCCCGACACACTACCTGCTGCCTCTCCCCCGACACACTACCTGCTGCCACTCCTCCGACACACTACCTGCTGCCACTCCCCCGACACACTACCTGATGCCACTCCCCCGACACACTACCTGCTGCCACTCCCCCGACACACTACCCGCTGTCCCTCCCACGACACACTACCTGCTGCTACTCCCCCGACACACTACCTGCTGCCACTCCGACGACACACTACCCACTGCCACTCCCCCGACACACTACCTGCTGCCACTCCCCCGACACACTACCTGATGCCACTCCCTCGACACACTACCTGCTGCCACTCCCCCGACACACTACCTGTTGCCACTCCCCCGACACACTACCTGCTGCCACTCCCCCGACACACTACCTGCTGCCACTCCCCCGACACACTACCCGCTGCCACTCCCCCGACACACTACCTGGTGCCACTCCCACGACACACTACCTGCTGCCACTCCCCCGCCACACTACCTGCTGCCACTTCCCCGACACACTACCTGCTGCTACTCCCCCGACACACTACCTGCTGCCACTCCCCCGACACACTACCTGCTGCCACTCCCCCGACACACTACCTGCTGCCACTCCCCCGACACACTACCTGCTGCCACTCCCCCGACACACTACCTGCTGCCACTCCCCCGACACACTACCTGCTGCTACTCCCCCGACACACTACCTGCTGCTACTCCCCCGACACACTAGCTGCTGCCACTCCCCCGACACACTACCTGCTGCCACTCCCCCGACACACTACCTGATGCCACTCCCCCGACACACTACCTGCTGCCACTCCCCCGACACACTACCTGCTGCCACTCCCCCGACACACTACCTGCTGCCACTCCCCCGACACACTACCTGCTGCCACTCCCCCGACACACTACCTGCTGCTACTCCCCCGACACACTACCTGCTGCTACTCCCCCGATACACTACCTGCTGCCACTCCCCCCAACACTACCTGCTGCCACTCCCCCGACACACTACCTGCTGCCACTCCCCCGATACACTACCTGCTGCCACTCCCCCGACACACTACCTGCTGCCTCTCCCCCGACACACAACCTGCTGCCACTCCCCCGACACACTACCTGCTGCCTCTCCCCCGAAACACTACCCGCTGCCACTCCCCCGACACACTACCTGCTGCCACTCCCACGACACACTACCTGCTGCCACTCCCCCGACACACTACCTGCTGCCACTCCCCCGACACACTACCTGCTGCCACTCCCCCGACACACTACCTGCTGCCTCTCCCCCGACACACTACCTGCTGCCACTCCCACGACACACTACCTGCTGCCACTCCCCCGACACACTACCTGCTGCCACTCCCCCGACACACTACCTGCTGCCACTCCCACGACACACTACCTGCTGCCACTCCCCCGACACACTACCTGCTGCCACTCCCCCGACACACTACCTGCTGCCTCTCCCCGGACACACTACCTGCTGCCTCTCCCCCGACACACTACCTGCTGCCACTCCTCCGACACACTACCTGCTGCCACTCCCCCGACACACTACCTGATGCCACTCCCCCGACACACTACCTGCTGCCACTCCCCCGACACACTACCCGCTGTCCCTCAACCGACACACTACCTGCTGCTACTCCCCCAACACACTACCTGCTGCCACTCCCACGACACACTACCCGCTGCCACTCCCTCGACACACTACCTGCTGCCACTCCACCGACACACTACCTGATGCCACTCCCCCGACACACTACCTGCTGCCACTCCCCCGACACACTACCTGCTGCCACTCCCCCGACACACTACCTGCTGCCACTTCCCCGACACACAACCTGCTGCCACTCCCCCGACACACTACCTGCTGCCACTCCCCCGACACACTACCTGCTGCCACTCCCCCGACACACTACCTTCTGCCACTTCCCCGACACACTACCTGCTGCCACTCCCACGACACACTACCCGCTGCCACTCCCCCGACACACTACCTGCTGCTACTCCCCCGACACACTACCTGCTGCCCCTCCCACGACACACTACCCGCTGCCACTCCCCCGACACACTACCTGCTGCCACTCCACTGTTACACTACCTGGTGCCTCTCCCCCGACACACTACCTGCTGCCACTCACCCGACACACTACCTGCTGCCTCTCCTCCGACACACTACCTGCTGCCACTCCCCCGACACACTACCTGCTGCCACTCCCCCGACACACTACCTGCTGCCTCTCCCCCTACACACTACCTGCTGCCACTCCCCCGACACACTACCTGCTGCCTCTCCCCCGAAACACTACCCGCTGCCACTCCCCCGACACACTACCTGCTGCCACTCCCACGACACACTACCTGCTGCCACTCCCCCGACACACTACCTGCTGCCACTCCCCCGACACACTACCTGCTGCCACTCCCACGACACACTACCTGCTGCCACTCCCCCGACACACTACCTGCTGCCACTCGCCCGACACACTACCTGCTGCCACTCTTCCGACACACTACCTGCTGCCACTCCCCCGACACACTACCTGCTGCCACTCCCCCGACACACTACCTGCTGCCACTCCCCCGACACACTACCTGCTGCCACTCCCCCGACACACTACCTGCTGCCACTCCCCCGACACACTACCTGCTGCCACTCCCCCGACACACTACTTGCTGCCACTCCCCCGAAACACTACCCGCTGCCACTCCCCTGACACACTACCTGCTGCCACTCCCCCGACACACTACCCGCTGCCTCTCCCCCGACACACTACCCGCTGCCACTCCCCGACACACTACCTGCTGCTACTCCCCTCGACACACTACCTGCTGCCACTCCCCCGACACACTACCTGCTGCCACTCCTCCGACACACTACCTGCTGCCACTCCCCCGACACACTACCTGCTGCCACTCCCCCGAAACACTACCCGCTGCCACTCCCCCGACACACTACCCGCTGCCACTCCCACGACACACTACCCGCTGCCACTCCCCGACACACTACCTGATGCCACTCCCACGACACACTACCTGCTGCCACTCCCCCGACACACTACCTGCTGCCACTCCCCCGACAAACTACCTGCTGTCACTCCCCCGACACACTACCTGCTGCTACTCCCCCGACACACTACCTGCTGCTACTCCCCCGACACACTACCTGCTGCCACTCCCCCGACACACTACCTGCTGCCACTCCTCCGACACACTACCTGCTGCCACTCCCCCGACACACTACCTGCTGCCACTCCCCCGACACACTACCTGCTGCCTTCCCCCGACACTCTACCTGCTGCCACTCCCCCGACACACTACCTGCTGCCTCTCCCCCGAAACACTACCCGCTTCCACTCCCCCGACACACTACCTGCTGCCACTCCCACGACACACTACCTGCTGCCACTCCCCCGACACACTACCTGCTGCCACTCCCCCGACACACTACCTGCTGCCACTCCCCCGACACACTACCTGCTGCCTCTCCCCCGACACACTACCTGCTGCCACTCCCACGACACACTACCTGCTGCCACTCCCCCGACACACTACCTGCTGCCACTCCCCCGACACACTACCTGCTGCCACTCCCACGACACACTACCTGCTGCCACTCCCCCGACACACTACCTGCTGCCACTCCCCCGACACACTACCTGCTGCCTCTCTCCCGACACACTACCTGCTGCCTCTCCCCCGACACACTACCTGCTGCCACTCCTCCGACACACTACCTGCTGCCACTCCCCCGACACACTACCTGATGCCACTCC
The DNA here is from genome assembly GCF_040958095.1 of Procambarus clarkii. NCBI lineage: Eukaryota > Metazoa > Arthropoda > Malacostraca > Decapoda > Cambaridae > Procambarus > Procambarus clarkii. The sequence goes on from NW_027190998.1 coordinate 17,156, forward strand.
CCCGACACACTACCCGCTGTCCCTCCCACGACACACTACCTGCTGCTACTCCCCCGACACACTACCTGCTGCCACTCCCACGACACACTACCCGCTGCCACTCCCCCGACACACTACCTGCTGCCACTCCCCCGACACACTACCTGATGCCACTCCCTCGACACACTACCTGCTGCCACTCCCCCGACACACTACCTGCTGCCACTCCCCGACACACTACCTGCTGCCACTCCCCCGACACACTACCTGCTGCCACTCCCCCGACACACTACCCGCTGCCACTCCCCCGACACACTACCTGGTGCCACTCCCACGACACACTACCTGCTGCCACTCCCCCGACACACTACCTGCTGCCACTCCCCCGACACACTACCTGCTGCTACTCCCACGACACACTACCCGCTGCCACTCCCCCGACACACTACCTGATGCCACTCCCACGACACACTACCTGCTGCCACTCCCCCGACACACTACCTGCTGCCACTCCCCCGACAAACTACCTGCTGTCACTCCCCCGACACACTACCTGCTGCTACTCCCCCGACACACTACCTGCTGCTACTCCCCCGACACACTACCTGCTGCCACTCCCCCGACACACTACCTGCTGCCACTCCTCCGACACACTACCTGCTGCCACTCCCCCGACACACTACCTGCTGCCACTCCCCCGACACACTACCTGCTGCCTTTCCCCCGACACTCTACCTGCTGCCACTCCCCCGACACACTACCTGCTGCCTCTCCCCCGAAACACTACCCGCTTCCACTCCCCCGACACACTACCTGCTGCCACTCCCACGACACACTACCTGCTGCCACTCCCCGACACACTACCTGCTGCCACTCCCCCGACACACTACCTGCTGCCACTCCCCCGACACACTACCTGCTGCCTCTCCCCCGACACACTACCTGCTGCCACTCCCACGACACACTACCTGCTGCCACTCCCCCGACACACTACCTTGCTGCCACTCCCCCGACACACTACCTGCTGCCACTCCCACGACACACTACCTGCTGCCACTCCCCCGACACACTACCTGCTGCCACTCCCCCGACACACTACCTGCTGCCTCTCTCCCGACACACTACCTGCTGCCTCTCCCCCGACACACTACCTGCTGCCACTCCTCCGACACACTACCTGCTGCCACTCCCCCGACACACTACCTGATGCCACTCCCCCGACACACTACCTGCTGCCACTCCCCCGACACACTACCCGCTGTCCCTCCCACGACACACTACCTGCAGCTACTCCCCGACACACTACCTGCTGCCACTCCGACGACACACTACCCACTGCCACTCCCCCGACACACTACCTGCTGCCACTCCCCCGACACACTACCTGAGCCACTCCCTCGACACACTACCTGCTGCCACTCCCCCGACACACTACCTGTTGCCACTCCCCCGACACACTAACCTGCTGCCACTCCCCCGACACACTACCTGCTGCCACTCCCCCGACACACTACCCGCTGCCACTCCCCCCGACACACTACCTGGTGCCACTCCACGACACACTACCTGCTGCCACTCCCCCGCCACACTACCTGCTGCCACTTCCCCGACACACTACCTGCTGCTACTCCCCCGACACACTACCTGCTGCCACTCCCCCGACACACTACCTGCTGCCACTCCCCCGACACACTACCTGCTGCCTACTCCCCCGACACACTACCTGCTGCCACTCCCCGACACACTACCTGCTGCCACTCCCCCGACACACTACCTGCTGCCTACTCCCCCGACACACTACCTGCTGCCACTCCCCCGACACACTACCTGCTGCCACTCCCCCGACACACTACCTGCTGCCACTCCCCCGACACACTACCTGCTGCCACTCCCCCGACACACTACCTGCTGCCATCTCCCCCGACACACTACCTGCTGCCACTCCCCCGACACACTACCTGCTGCCACTCCCCCGACACACTACCTGCTGCCACTCCCCCGACACACTACCTGCTGCCACTCCCCCGACACACTACCTGCTGCCACTCCCCCGACACACTACCTGCTGCCTACTCCCCCGACACACTACCTGCTGCCACTCCCCCGACACACTACCTGCTGCCCTCTCCCCGACACACTACCTGCTGCCACTCCCCCGACACACTACCTGCTGCCACTCCCCGACACACTACCTGCTGCCACTCCCCCGACACACTACCTGCTGCCACTCCCCGACACACTACCTGCTGCCACTCCCCCGACACACTACCTTGCTGCCACTCCCCCGACACAATACCTGCTGCCTCTCCACCGACACACTACTGCTAGCCACTCCGCCGACACATACCTACTGCCACTCCCCCGACACACACTGCTGCCATCCCGACACACTACCTGCTGCCTCTCCCCCGACCCACACTACCTGCCTGCACTACACGACACACTACCTGCTGCCACTCCCCGACAAGCACCACCCGCCTAAGCCTACTCCCCGACACACTACCTGCTGCCACTCCCCGACACACTACCTGCTGCCACTCCCCCGACACACTACCTGCTGCCACTCCCCCGACACACTACCTGATGCTCTGCCACTCCCACTCCCCCGACACACATCTGACATACCTGCTGCCACTCCCCCGACACACTACCTGCTGACCTCCTCCCCCGACACACTCACCACTGCTGCCACTCCCCGAACACACCGCAAATACCTGCTGCCACTCCCCCGACACACTACCTGCTGCCACTCCCCCGACACACTACCTGCTGCCTCTCCCACGACACACTACCTGCTGCCTACTCCCCGACACACTACCTGCTGCCTACTCCCCCGACACACTACCTGCTGCCACTCCCCCGACACACTACCTGCTGCCACTCCCCCGACACACTACCTGCTGCCTCTCCCCCGACACACTACCTGCTGCCACTCCCCCGACACACTACCTGCTGCACTCCCCCCGAAACACTACCTGCTGGCCACTCCCCCGACACACTACTGCTGCCACTCCCACCGACACACTACTACCTGCTGCCACTCCCCCGACACACTACCTGCTGCCACTCCCCCGACACACTACCCTGCTGCCTACTCCCCCGACACACTACCTGCTGCCACTCCCCCGACACACTACTACTGCTGCCTCCCC
>NW_027190999.1:0-20247 GCF_040958095.1 Procambarus clarkii
CTGCAGGTGGGTGGAGACTGTAGATGGGCAAGAGCCTTCAGGTGGGTGAGAGACTGTAGATGGCAAGAGCCTTCAGTGGGTGAGAGACTGTAGATGGCAAGAGCCTGCAGGTGGTAGAGACTGTAGATGGCAAGAGCCTGCAGGTGGGTGAGAGACTGTAGATGGGCAAGAGCCTGCAGGTGGGTGAGAGACTGTATATGGGTAAGAGCCTGCAGGTGGGTGAGAGACTGTAGATGGGCAAGAGCCTGCAGTGGGTGAGAGACTGTAATGGGCAAGAGCCTGCAGTGTGGGTGAGAGACTGTAGATGGGTAAGAGCCTTCAGGTGGGTGAAGAGACTGTAGATGGGCAAGAGCCTTCAGGTGGGTGAGAGACTGTAGATGGGCAAGAGCCTTCAGGTGGGTGAGAGACTGTAGATGGGCAAGAGCCTGCAGGTGGGTGAGAGACTGTAGGATGGTAAGAGCCTGCAGGTGGTGAGAGACTGTAGATGGCAAGCCCTCAGGTGGGTGAGAGACTGTAGATGGGTAAGAGCCTGCAGGTGGGTGAGAGACTGTAGATGGGTAAGAGCCTTCAGGTGGGTGAGAGACTGTAGATGGGCAAGAGCCTGCAGGTGGGTGAGAGACTGTAGATGGTAAGAGCCTTCAGGTGGGTGAGAGACTGTAGATGGGCAAGAGCCTGCAGTGGGTGAGAGACTGTAATGGGCAAGAGCCTGCAGGTGGGTGAGAGACTGTAGATGGGTAAGAGCCTGCAGGTGGGTGAGAGACTGTAGATGGGCAAGAGCCTGCAGGTGGGTGGAGACTGTAGATGGGCAAGAGCCTGCAGGTGGGTGAGAGACTGTAGATGGGTAAGAGCCTGCAGGTGGGTGAGAGACTGTAGATGTAAGAGCCTTCAGTGTGGTGAGAGACTGTAGATGGGCAAGCCTGCAGGTGGGTGAGAGACTGTAAGATGGGCAAGAGCCTTCAGTGGGTGAGAGGACTGTAGATGGGTAAGAGCCTGCAGGTGGGTGAGAGACTGTAGATGGGTCAAGAGCCTGCAGGTGGGTGAGAGACTGTAGATGGGCAAGAGCCTGCAGGTGGGTGAGAGACTGTAGATGGGTAAGAGCCTTCAGGTGGGTGAGAGACTGTAGATGGGGAAGAGCCTTCAGGTGGGTGAGAGACTGTAGATGGGCAAGAGCCTTCAGGTGGGTGAGAGACTGTAGATGGGCAAGAGCCTGCAGGTGGGTGAGAGACTGTAGATGGGCAAGAGCCTGCAGGTGGGTGAGAGACTGTAGATGGGCAAGAGCCTTCAGGTGGGTGAGAGACTGTAGATGGGCAAGAGCCTTGCATGTGGGTGAGAGACTGTAGATGGGCAAGAGCCTGCAGGTGGGTGAGAAGACTGTAGAATGGGCAAGAGCCTGCAGGTGGGTGGAGAGACTGTAGATGGGCAAGAGCCTGCAGGTGGGTGAGAGACTGTAGATGGGTAAGAGCCTGCAGGTGGGTGAGAGACTGTAGATGGGCAAGAGCCTTCAGGTGGGTGAGAGACTGTAGATGGGCAAGAGCCTGCAGGTGGGTGAGAGACTGTAGATGGGTAAGAGCCTGCAGGTGGGTGAGAGACTGTAGATGGGTAAGAGCCTTCAGGTGGGTGAGAGACTGTAGATGGGTAAGAGCCTTCAGGTGGGTGAGAGACTGTAGATGGGTAAGAGCCTGCAGGTGGGTGAGAGACTGTAGATGGGTAAGAGCCTGCAGGTGGGTGAGAGACTGTAGATGGGTAAGAGCCTGCAGGTGGGTGAGAGACTGTAGATGGGTAAGAGCCTGCAGGTGGGTGAGAGACTGTAGATGGGCAAGAGCCTGCAGGTGGGTGAGAGACTGTAGATGGGTAAGAGCCTGCAGGTGGGTGAGAGACTGTAGATGGGCAAGAGCCTGCAGGTGGGTGAGAGACTGTAGATGGGCAAGAGCCTGCAGGTGGGTGAGAGACTGTAGATGGGTAAGAGCCTGCAGGTGGGTGAGAGACTGTAGATGGGTAAGAGCCTGCAGGTGGGTGAGAGACTGTAGATGGGCTAAGAGCCTGCAGGTGGGTGAGAGACTGTAGATGGGTAAGAGCCTGCAGGTGGGTGAGAGACTGTAGATGGGTAAGAGCCTGCAGGTGGGTGAGAGACTGTAGATGGGCAAGAGCCTGCAGGTGGGTGAGAGACTGTAGATGGGCAAGAGCCTGCAGGTGGGTGAGAGACTGTAGATGGGTAAGAGCCTGCAGGTGGGTGAGAGACTGTAGATGGGCAAGAGCCTGCAGGTGGGTGAGAGACTGTAGATGGGTAAGAGCCTTCAGGTGGGTGAGAGACTGTAGATGGGCAAGAGCCTGCAGGTGGGTGAGAGACTGTAGATGGGCAAGAGCCTGCAGGTGGGTGAGAGACTGTAGATGGGCAAGAGCCTGCAGGTGGGTGAGAGACTGTAGATGGGCAAGAGCCTGCAGGTGGGTGAGAGACTGTAGATGGGTAAGAGCCTGCAGGTGGGTGAGAGACTGTAGATGGGCAAGAGCCTGCAGGTGGGTGAGAGACTGTAGATGGGTAAGAGCCTGCAGGTGGGTGAGAGACTGTAGATGGGTAAGAGCCTGCAGGTGGGTGAGAGACTGTACGATGGGCTAAGAGCCTGCAGGTGGGTGAGAGACTGTAGATGGGTAAGAGCCTGCAGGTGGGTGAGAGACTGTAGATGGGTAAGAGCCTGCAGGTGGGTGAGAGACTGTAGATGGGCAAGAGCCTGCAGGTGGGTGAGAGACTGTAGATGGGCAAGAGCCTGCAGGTGGGTGAGAGACTGTAGATGGGTAAGAGCCTGCAGGTGGGTGAGAGACTGTAGATGGGCAAGAGCCTGCAGGTGGGTGAGAGACTGTAGATGGGCAAGAGCCTGCAGGTGGGTGAGAGACTGTAGATGGGCAAGAGCCTGCAGGTGGGTGAGAGACTGTAGATGGGCAAGAGCCTGCAGGTGGGTGAGAGACTGTAGATGGGTAAGAGCCTGCAGGTGGGTGAGAGACTGTAGATGGGTAAGAGCCTGCAGGTGGGTGAGAGACTGTAGATGGGCAAGAGCCTGCAGGTGGGTGAGAGACTGTAGATGGGTAAGAGCCTTCAGGTGGGTGAGAGACTGTAGATGGGTAAGAGCCTTCAGGTGGGTGAGAGACTGTAGATGGGCAAGAGCCTGCAGGTGGGTGAGAGACTGTAGATGGGTAAGAGCCTGCAGGTGGGTGAGAGACTGTAGATGGGTAAGAGCCTTCAGGTGGGTGAGAGACTGTAGATGGGCAAGAGCCTGCAGGTGGGTGAGAGACTGTAGATGGGTAAGAGCCTTCAGGTGGGTGAGAGACTGTAGATGGGCAAGAGCCTGCAGGTGGGTGAGAGACTGTAGATGGGTAAGAGCCTGCAGGTGGGTGAGAGACTGTAGATGGGCAAGAGCCTGCAGGTGGGTGAGAGACTGTAGATGGGCAAGAGCCTGCAGGTGGGTGAGAGACTGTAGATGGGCAAGAGCCTGCAGGTGGGTGAGAGACTGTAGATGGGTAAGAGCCTGCAGGTGGGTGAGAGACTGTAGATGGGCAAGAGCCTTCAGGTGGGTGAGAGACTGTAGATGGGTAAGAGCCTTCAGGTGGGTGAGAGACTGTAGATGGGCAAGAGCCTTCAGGTGGGTGAGAGACTGTAGATGGGCAAGAGCCTGCAGGTGGGTGAGAGACTGTAGATGGGTAAGAGCCTGCAGGTGGGTGAGAGACTGTAGATGGGCAAGAGCCTGCAGGTGGGTGAGAGACTGTAGATGGGCTAAGAGCCTGCAGGTGGGTGAGAGACTGTAGATGGGCAAGAGCCTGCAGGTGGGTGAGAGACTGTAGATGGGCAAGAGCCTGCAGGTGGGTGAGAGACTGTAGATGGGTAAGAGCCTGCAGGTGGGTGAGAGACTGTAGATGGGTAAGAGCCTGCAGGTGGGTGAGAGACTGTAGATGGGTAAGAGCCTGCAGGTGGGTGAGAGACTGTAGATGGGCTAAGAGCCTGCAGGTGGGTGAGAGACTGTAGATGGGTAAGAGCCTGCAGGTGGGTGAGAGACTGTAGATGGGCAAGAGCCTTCAGGTGGGTGAGAGACTGTAGATGGGCTAAGAGCCTGCAGGTGGGTGAGAGACTGTAGATGGGCAAGAGCCTGCAGGTGGGTGAGAGACTGTAGATGGGCTAAGAGCCTGCAGGTGGGTGAGAGACTGTAGATGGGTAAGAGCCTGCAGGTGGGTGAGAGACTGTAGATGGGTAAGAGCCTTCAGGTGGGTGAGAGACTGTAGATGGGCAAGAGCCTGCAGGTGGGTGAGAGACTGTAGATGGGCAAGAGCCTGCAGGTGGGTGAGAGACTGTAGATGGGTAAGAGCCTGCAGGTGGGTGAGAGACTGTAGATGGGTAAGAGCCTGCAGGTGGGTGAGAGACTGTAGATGGGCAAGAGCCTGCAGGTGGGTGAGAGACTGTAGATGGGCAAGAGCCTGCAGGTGGGTGAGAGACTGTAGATGGGCAAGAGCCTGCAGGTGGGTGAGAGACTGTAGATGGGTCAAGAGCCTGCAGGTGGGTGAGAGACTGTAGATGGGCAAGAGCCTGCAGGTGGGTGAGAGACTGTAGATGGGCAAGAGGCCTTCAGTGTGGTGAGAGACTGTAGATGGCAAGAGCCTGCAGGTGGGTGAGAGACTGTAGATGGGTAAGAGCCTTCAGGTGGGGTGAGAGACTGTAGATGGGCTAAGAGCCTGCAGGTGGGTGAGAGACTGTAATGGGCAAGAGCCTGCAGGTGGGTGAGAGACGTACATGGGTAAGAGCCTTCAGGTGGGTGAGAGACTGTAGATGGGCAAGAGCCTTCAGGTGGGTGAGAGACTGTAGATGGGTAAGAGCCTTCAGGTGGGTGAGAGACTGTAGATGGGTAAGAGCCTGCAGGTGGGTGAGAGACTGTAGATGGGTAAGAGCCTGCAGGTGGGTGAGAGACTGTAGATGGGTCAAGAGCCTGCAGGTGGGTGAGAGACTGTAGATGGGCAAGAGCCTGCAGGTGGGTGAGAGACTGTAGATGGGCTAAGAGCCTGCAGGTGGGTGAGAGACTGTAGATGGGTAAGAGCCTGCAGGTGGGTGAGAGACTGTAGATGGGCAAGAGCCTGCAGGTGGGTGAGAGACTGTAGATGGGTAAGAGCCTTCAGGTGGGTGAGAGACTGTAGATGGGCTAAGAGCCTGCAGGTGGGTGAGAGACTGTAGATGGGTAAGAGCCTGCAGGTGGGTGAGAGACTGTAGATGGGCTAAGAGCCTGCAGGTGGGTGAGAGACTGTAGATGGGTAAGAGCCTGCAGGTGGGTGAGAGACTGTAGATGGGTAAGAGCCTGCAGGTGGGTGAGAGACTGTAGATGGGTAAGAGCCTGCAGGTGGGTGAGAGACTGTAGATGGGTAAGAGCCTGCAGGTGGGTGAGAGACTGTAGATGGGCAAGAGCCTGCAGGTGGGTGAGAGACTGTAGATGGGTAAGAGCCTGCAGGTGGGTGAGAGACTGTAGATGGGCAAGAGCCTGCAGGTGGGTGAGAGACTGTAGATGGGTAAGAGCCTGCAGGTGGGTGAGAGACTGTAGATGGGTAAGAGCCTGCAGGTGGGTGAGAGACTGTAGATGGGCAAGAGCCTGCAGGTGGGTGAGAGACTGTAGATGGGTAAGAGCCTGCAGGTGGGTGAGAGACTGTAGATGGGCAAGAGCCTGCAGGTGGGTGAGAGACTGTAGATGGGTAAGAGCCTGCAGGTGGGTGAGAGACTGTAGATGGGTAAGAGCCTGCAGGTGGGTGAGAGACTGTAGATGGGCAAGAGCCTGCAGGTGGGTGAGAGACTGTAGATGGGCTAAGAGCCTGCAGGTGGGTGAGAGACTGTAGATGGGCAAGAGCCTGCAGGTGGGTGAGAGACTGTAGATGGGTAAGAGCCTTCAGGTGGGTGAGAGACTGTAGATGGGCAAGAGCCTGCAGGTGGGTGAGAGACTGTAGATGGGTAAGAGCCTGCAGGTGGGTGAGAGACTGTAGATGGGTAAGAGCCTGCAGGTGGGTGAGAGACTGTAGATGGGCAAGAGCCTGCAGGTGGGTGAGAGACTGTAGATGGGCAAGAGCCTGCAGGTGGGTGAGAGACTGTAGATGGGCAAGAGCCTGCAGGTGGGTGAGAGACTGTAGATGGGCAAGAGCCTGCAGGTGGGTGAGAGACTGTAGATGGGTAAGAGCCTGCAGGTGGGTGAGAGACTGTAGATGGGCAAGAGCCTTCAGGTGGGTGAGAGACTGTAGATGGGCAAGAGCCTGCAGGTGGGTGAGAGACTGTAGATGGGCAAGAGCCTGCAGGTGGGTGAGAGACTGTAGATGGGCAAGAGCCTGCAGGTGGGTGAGAGACTGTAGATGGGCAAGAGCCTTCAGGTGGGTGAGAGACTGTAGATGGGTAAGAGCCTTCAGGTGGGTGAGAGACTGTAGATGGGCAAGAGCCTGCAGGTGGGTGAGAGACTGTAGATGGGCAAGAGCCTGCAGGTGGGTGAGAGACTGTAGATGGGTAAGAGCCTTCAGGTGGGTGAGAGACTGTAGATGGGTAAGAGCCTTCAGGTGGGTGAGAGACTGTAGATGGGTAAGAGCCTTCAGGTGGGTGAGAGACTGTAGATGGGCAAGAGCCTGCAGGTGGGTGAGAGACTGTAGATGGGCAAGAGCCTGCAGGTGGGTGAGAGACTGTAGATGGGCAAGAGCCTTCAGGTGGGTGAGAGACTGTAGATGGGCAAGAGCCTTCAGGTGGGTGAGAGACTGTAGATGGGCAAGAGCCTGCAGGTGGGTGAGAGACTGTAGATGGGTAAGAGCCTGCAGGTGGGTGAGAGACTGTAGATGGGCAAGAGCCTTCAGGTGGGTGAGAGACTGTAGATGGGCAAGAGCCTTCAGGTGGGTGAGAGACTGTAGATGGGCAAGAGCCTGCAGGTGGGTGAGAGACTGTAGATGGGCAAGAGCCTGCAGGTGGGTGAGAGACTGTAGATGGGTAAGAGCCTGCAGGTGGGTGAGAGACTGTAGATGGGCAAGAGCCTGCAGGTGGGTGAGAGACTGTAGATGGGCAAGAGCCTGCAGGTGGGTGAGAGACTGTAGATGGGTAAGAGCCTGCAGGTGGGTGAGAGACTGTAGATGGGTAAGAGCCTGCAGGTGGGTGAGAGACTGTAGATGGGTAAGAGCCTTCAGGTGGGTGAGAGACTGTAGATGGGTAAGAGCCTGCAGGTGGGTGAGAGACTGTAGATGGGTAAGAGCCTGCAGGTGGGTGAGAGACTGTAGATGGGTAAGAGCCTGCAGGTGGGTGAGAGACTGTAGATGGGTAAGAGCCTGCAGGTGGGTGAGAGACTGTAGATGGGCAAGAGCCTGCAGGTGGGTGAGAGACTGTAGATGGGTAAGAGCCTGCAGGTGGGTGAGAGACTGTAGATGGGTAAGAGCCTGCAGGTGGGTGAGAGACTGTAGATGGGTAAGAGCCTGCAGGTGGGTGAGAGACTGTAGATGGGCAAGAGCCTGCAGGTGGGTGAGAGACTGTAGATGGGTAAGAGCCTGCAGGTGGGTGAGAGACTGTAGATGGGTAAGAGCCTGCAGGTGGGTGAGAGACTGTAGATGGGTAAGAGCCTGCAGGTGGGTGAGAGACTGTAGATGGGTAAGAGCCTGCAGGTGGGTGAGAGACTGTAGATGGGTAAGAGCCTGCAGGTGGGTGAGAGACTGTAGATGGGTAAGAGCCTGCAGGTGGGTGAGAGACTGTAGATGGGTAAGAGCCTGCAGGTGGGTGAGAGACTGTAGATGGGTAAGAGCCTGCAGGTGGGTGAGAGACTGTAGATGGGTAAGAGCCTGCAGGTGGGTGAGAGACTGTAGATGGGTAAGAGCCTGCAGGTGGGTGAGAGACTGTAGATGGGTAAGAGCCTGCAGGTGGGTGAGAGACTGTAGATGGGTAAGAGCCTGCAGGTGGGTGAGAGACTGTAGATGGGTAAGAGCCTGCAGGTGGGTGAGAGACTGTAGATGGGTAAGAGCCTGCAGGTGGGTGAGAGACTGTAGATGGGTAAGAGCCTGCAGGTGGGTGAGAGACTGTAGATGGGTAAGAGCCTGCAGGTGGGTGAGAGACTGTAGATGGGTAAGAGCCTGCAGGTGGGTGAGAGACTGTAGATGGGCTAAGAGCCTGCAGGTGGGTGAGAGACTGTAGATGGGTAAGAGCCTGCAGGTGGGTGAGAGACTGTAGATGGGTAAGAGCCTGCAGGTGGGTGAGAGACTGTAGATGGGTAAGAGCCTGCAGGTGGGTGAGAGACTGTAGATGGGCAAGAGCCTGCAGGTGGGTGAGAGACTGTAGATGGGTAAGAGCCTGCAGGTGGGTGAGAGACTGTAGATGGGTAAGAGCCTGCAGGTGGGTGAGAGACTGTAGATGGGCAAGAGCCTGCAGGTGGGTGAGAGACTGTAGATGGGTAAGAGCCTGCAGGTGGGTGAGAGACTGTAGATGGGTAAGAGCCTGCAGGTGGGTGAGAGACTGTAGATGGGTAAGAGCCTGCAGGTGGGTGAGAGACTGTAGATGGGCAAGAGCCTGCAGGTGGGTGAGAGACTGTAGATGGGTAAGAGCCTGCAGGTGGGTGAGAGACTGTAGATGGGCAAGAGCCTGCAGGTGGGTGAGAGACTGTAGATGGGTAAGAGCCTGCAGGTGGGTGAGAGACTGTAGATGGGTAAGAGCCTGCAGGTGGGTGAGAGACTGTAGATGGGTAAGAGCCTGCAGGTGGGTGAGAGACTGTAGATGGGTAAGAGCCTGCAGGTGGGTGAGAGACTGTAGATGGGTAAGAGCCTGCAGGTGGGTGAGAGACTGTAGATGGGTAAGAGCCTGCAGGTGGGTGAGAGACTGTAGATGGGTAAGAGCCTGCAGGTGGGTGAGAGACTGTAGATGGGTAAGAGCCTGCAGGTGGGTGAGAGACTGTAGATGGGTAAGAGCCTGCAGGTGGGTGAGAGACTGTAGATGGGCAAGAGCCTGCAGGTGGGTGAGAGACTGTAGATGGGTAAGAGCCTGCAGGTGGGTGAGAGACTGTAGATGGGCAAGAGCCTGCAGGTGGGTGAGAGACTGTAGATGGGTAAGAGCCTGCAGGTGGGTGAGAGACTGTAGATGGGTAAGAGCCTGCAGGTGGGTGAGAGACTGTAGATGGGTAAGAGCCTGCAGGTGGGTGAGAGACTGTAGATGGGTAAGAGCCTGCAGGTGGGTGAGAGACTGTAGATGGGTAAGAGCCTGCAGGTGGGTGAGAGACTGTAGATGGGTAAGAGCCTGCAGGTGGGTGAGAGACTGTAGATGGGCAAGAGCCTGCAGGTGGGTGAGAGACTGTAGATGGGTAAGAGCCTGCAGGTGGGTGAGAGACTGTAGATGGGTAAGAGCCTGCAGGTGGGTGAGAGACTGTAGATGGGCAAGAGCCTGCAGGTGGGTGAGAGACTGTAGATGGGTAAGAGCCTGCAGGTGGGTGAGAGACTGTAGATGGGCAAGAGCCTGCAGGTGGGTGAGAGACTGTAGATGGGTAAGAGCCTGCAGGTGGGTGAGAGACTGTAGATGGGTAAGAGCCTGCAGGTGGGTGAGAGACTGTAGATGGGTAAGAGCCTGCAGGTGGGTGAGAGACTGTAGATGGGTAAGAGCCTGCAGGTGGGTGAGAGACTGTAGATGGGTAAGAGCCTGCAGGTGGGTGAGAGACTGTAGATGGGCAAGAGCCTGCAGGTGGGTGAGAGACTGTAGATGGGTAAGAGCCTTCAGGTGGGTGAGAGACTGTAGATGGGTAAGAGCCTGCAGGTGGGTGAGAGACTGTAGATGGGTAAGAGCCTGCAGGTGGGTGAGAGACTGTAGATGGGCAAGAGCCTGCAGGTGGGTGAGAGACTGTAGATGGGTAAGAGCCTGCAGGTGGGTGAGAGACTGTAGATGGGTAAGAGCCTGCAGGTGGGTGAGAGACTGTAGATGGGCAAGAGCCTGCAGGTGGGTGAGAGACTGTAGATGGGTAAGAGCCTGCAGGTGGGTGAGAGACTGTAGATGGGTAAGAGCCTGCAGGTGGGTGAGAGACTGTAGATGGGTAAGAGCCTTCAGGTGGGTGAGAGACTGTAGATGGGTAAGAGCCTGCAGGTGGGTGAGAGACTGTAGATGGGTAAGAGCCTGCAGGTGGGTGAGAGACTGTAGATGGGTAAGAGCCTGCAGGTGGGTGAGAGACTGTAGATGGGCAAGAGCCTGCAGGTGGGTGAGAGACTGTAGATGGGTAAGAGCCTGCAGGTGGGTGAGAGACTGTAGATGGGTAAGAGCCTGCAGGTGGGTGAGAGACTGTAGATGGGCAAGAGCCTGCAGGTGGGTGAGAGACTGTAGATGGGTAAGAGCCTGCAGGTGGGTGAGAGACTGTAGATGGGCAAGAGCCTGCAGGTGGGTGAGAGACTGTAGATGGGTAAGAGCCTGCAGGTGGGTGAGAGACTGTAGATGGGTAAGAGCCTGCAGGTGGGTGAGAGACTGTAGATGGGTAAGAGCCTTCAGGTGGGTGAGAGACTGTAGATGGGCAAGAGCCTGCAGGTGGGTGAGAGACTGTAGATGGGCAAGAGCCTGCAGGTGGGTGAGAGACTGTAGATGGGTAAGAGCCTGCAGGTGGGTGAGAGACTGTAGATGGGCAAGAGCCTTCAGGTGGGTGAGAGACTGTAGATGGGCAAGAGCCTGCAGGTGGGTGAGAGACTGTAGATGGGTAAGAGCCTGCAGGTGGGTGAGAGACTGTAGATGGGTAAGAGCCTGCAGGTGGGTGAGAGACTGTAGATGGGTAAGAGCCTGCAGGTGGGTGAGAGACTGTAGATGGGTAAGAGCCTGCAGGTGGGTGAGAGACTGTAGATGGGCAAGAGCCTGCAGGTGGGTGAGAGACTGTAGATGGGTAAGAGCCTGCAGGTGGGTGAGAGACTGTAGATGGGTAAGAGCCTGCAGGTGGGTGAGAGACTGTAGATGGGTAAGAGCCTGCAGGTGGGTGAGAGACTGTAGATGGGCAAGAGCCTGCAGGTGGGTGAGAGACTGTAGAATGGTGTGTCGTGAATCGTACACCATTTAATATCTACAGACAGATAATAAGTGCTGCTGTATTACCAACAAGTTACCCATAGAAAACGTAACTTGTAGTGGAATTACCGTCTATAGAAAACGGGATATCATCACCACATACTATTATAATTCACCAGCTATTCTGCTGGGAATTGTTCTTAAATACATTAGTCTTTGGACTTTACCATCATAAAACATCTTATATAAATTAACTTAATTATCATATTAAAGTAGAGTAAATGTGACCCTTCTATCACGTTCTGAATCTGGACAAAGTAGCCAGGCGTCAGGGAGGAAGGGGGGAGCCATTGTTGTGTCACCCTCCGAGACGTGTGGAGCGAGTACGGCTCCTATCATTCTGGACAATGTCGGCCAGTAACGTCAATAGAATGGGAGTGTTAAACAGCCATTGTGTTATACGAGACCAGAGGCTCACACGGGAGCAATACGGCTCCTGTTAATTTACTTGGACGTAGTGTTATGAAACCAAAGGTACCATTTGTCAACACGCTGTCTACAAATTCAAGTTAAGTGTCTATCCGAAACCCGTTTATCATTCATTTATGGCCATTAATGTCAGGATATAGGGTTAGCCGGTTAGAACGCGAAATCGCCTCATACTAAAGGTAATTAAGCCAGTCTTTAATGTTCCATGTACCATATAGTGTTTTCTCTGATATAGCTTGTCATATATAGGATTCTGGCTTCACAGCTAGCGCACTTTTGACAGGTCACAGACGAGGATGCAAGATTATGTGCACCAGTTACTGGGTGATTAGAAGCTACCTCAAAGAGGATAATTTGGTGTCTACACTCTAGTTATACCTGGTGGACTAACCTGCTGTACTATAAGAGAAGGAACCTCATCAATGTATGTAGCTATTACTGTAATTTGATTGGCTGCATATGTGTAATATAAACCCCCCCTAATGTGTAGAGGATCGATTTGTGAGATTATGAGATTATTGCAGAAATACAGTCCACTTATCATTATACAAATTGCTATCGAAGTATATAAATTAACGTAAATATAAATTCATATAAATTAAATAAATATAAATCTCACAGGTCGGTTCCCACAGATGGGTAAGAGCCTGCAGGTGGGTGAGAGACTGTAGATGGGCAAGAGCCTTCAGGTGGGTGAGAGACTGTAGATGGGCAAGAGCCTGCAGGTGGGTGAGAGACTGTAGATGGGTAAGAGCCTGCAGGTGGGTGAGAGACTGTAGATGGGTAAGAGCCTGCAGGTGGGTGAGAGACTGTAGATGGGTAAGAGCCTGCAGGTGGGTGAGAGACTGTAGATGGGTAAGAGCCTTCAGGTGGGTGAGAGACTGTAGATGGGCAAGAGCCTGCAGGTGGGTGAGAGACTGTAGATGGGCAAGAGCCTTCAGGTGGGTGAGAGACTGTAGATGGGTAAGAGCCTGCAGGTGGGTGAGAGACTGTAGATGGGTAAGAGCCTGCAGGTGGGTGAGAGACTGTAGATGGGCAAGAGCCTGCAGGTGGGTGAGAGACTGTAGATGGGTCAAGAGCCTGCAGGTGGGTGAGAGACTGTAGATGGGCAAGAGCCTGCAGGTGGGTGAGAGACTGTAGATGGGCTAAGAGCCTTCAGGTGGGTGAGAGACTGTAGATGGGTAAGAGCCTGCAGGTGGGTGAGAGACTGTAGATGGGCAAGAGCCTGCAGGTGGGTGAGAGACTGTAGATGGGCAAGAGCCTGCAGGTGGGTGAGAGACTGTAGATGGGCAAGAGCCTGCAGGTGGGTGAGAGACTGTAGATGGGCAAGAGCCTGCAGGTGGGTGAGAGACTGTAGATGGGTAAGAGCCTGCAGGTGGGTGAGAGACTGTAGATGGGCAAGAGCCTGCAGGTGGGTGAGAGACTGTAGATGGGTAAGAGCCTTCAGGTGGGTGAGAGACTGTAGATGGGCAAGAGCCTGCAGGTGGGTGAGAGACTGTAGATGGGTAAGAGCCTGCAGGTGGGTGAGAGACTGTAGATGGGTAAGAGCCTTCAGGTGGGTGAGAGACTGTAGATGGGCATGAGCCTTCAGGTGGGTGAGAGACTGTACATGGGTAAGAGCCTTCAGGTGGGTGAGAGACTGTAGATGGGCAAGAGCCTGCAGGTGGGTGAGAGACTGTAGATGGGTAAGAGCCTTCAGGTGGGTGAGAGACTGTAGATGGGCAAGAGCCTTCAGGTGGGTGAGAGACTGTAGATGGGTAAGAGCCTTCAGGTGGGTGAGAGACTGTAGATGGGCAAGAGCCTGCAGGTGGGTGAGAGACTGTAGATGGGTAAGAGCCTGCAGGTGGGTGAGAGACTGTAGATGGGCAAGAGCCTGCAGGTGGGTGAGAGACTGTAGATGGGTAAGAGCCTGCAGGTGGGTGAGAGACTGTAGATGGGCAAGAGCCTGCAGGTGGGTGAGAGACTGTAGATGGGCAAGAGCCTGCAGGTGGGTGAGAGACTGTAGATGGGCTAAGAGCCTGCAGGTGGGTGAGAGACTGTAGATGGGCAAGAGCCTGCAGGTGGGTGAGAGACTGTAGATGGGTAAGAGCCTGCAGGTGGGTGAGAGACTGTAGATGGGTAAGAGCCTGCAGGTGGGTGAGAGACTGTAGATGGGTAAGAGCCTGCAGGTGGGTGAGAGACTGTAGATGGGTAAGAGCCTGCAGGTGGGTGAGAGACTGTAGATGGGTAAGAGCCTGCAGGTGGGTGAGAGACTGTAGATGGGCAAGAGCCTGCAGGTGGGTGAGAGACTGTAGATGGGTAAGAGCCTGCAGGTGGGTGAGAGACTGTAGATGGGCAAGAGCCTGCAGGTGGGTGAGAGACTGTAGATGGGTAAGAGCCTTCAGGTGGGTGAGAGACTGTAGATGGGCTAAGAGCCTGCAGGTGGGTGAGAGACTGTAGATGGGTAAGAGCCTGCAGGTGGGTGAGAGACTGTAGATGGGTAAGAGCCTGCAGGTGGGTGAGAGACTGTAGATGGGTAAGAGCCTGCAGGTGGGTGAGAGACTGTAGATGGGCAAGAGCCTTCAGGTGGGTGAGAGACTGTAGATGGGCAAGAGCCTGCAGGTGGGTGAGAGACTGTAGATGGGTAAGAGCCTGCAGGTGGGTGAGAGACTGTAGATGGGCAAGAGCCTGCAGGTGGGTGAGAGACTGTAGATGGGTAAGAGCCTGCAGGTGGGTGAGAGACTGTAGATGGGTAAGAGCCTGCAGGTGGGTGAGAGACTGTAGATGGGTAAGAGCCTGCAGGTGGGTGAGAGACTGTAGATGGGTAAGAGCCTGCAGGTGGGTGAGAGACTGTAGATGGGTAAGAGCCTGCAGGTGGGTGAGAGACTGTAGATGGGTAAGAGCCTGCAGGTGGGTGAGAGACTGTAGATGGGTAAGAGCCTGCAGGTGGGTGAGAGACTGTAGATGGGTAAGAGCCTGCAGGTGGGTGAGAGACTGTAGATGGGTAAGAGCCTGCAGGTGGGTGAGAGACTGTAGATGGGCAAGAGCCTGCAGGTGGGTGAGAGACTGTAGATGGGTAAGAGCCTGCAGGTGGGTGAGAGACTGTAGATGGGTAAGAGCCTGCAGGTGGGTGAGAGACTGTAGATGGGTAAGAGCCTGCAGGTGGGTGAGAGACTGTAGATGGGTAAGAGCCTGCAGGTGGGTGAGAGACTGTAGATGGGTAAGAGCCTGCAGGTGGGTGAGAGACTGTAGATGGGCAAGAGCCTGCAGGTGGGTGAGAGACTGTAGATGGGCAAGAGCCTGCAGGTGGGTGAGAGACTGTAGATGGGCAAGAGCCTGCAGGTGGGTGAGAGACTGTAGATGGGTAAGAGCCTGCAGGTGGGTGAGAGACTGTAGATGGGTAAGAGCCTGCAGGTGGGTGAGAGACTGTAGATGGGTAAGAGCCTGCAGGTGGGTGAGAGACTGTAGATGGGCAAGAGCCTTCAGGTGGGTGAGAGACTGTAGATGGGTAAGAGCCTGCAGGTGGGTGAGAGACTGTAGATGGGTAAGAGCCTGCAGGTGGGTGAGAGACTGTAGATGGGTAAGAGCCTGCAGGTGGGTGAGAGACTGTAGATGGGCAAGAGCCTGCAGGTGGGTGAGAGACTGTAGATGGGCAAGAGCCTGCAGGTGGGTGAGAGACTGTAGATGGGCAAGAGCCTGCAGGTGGGTGAGAGACTGTAGATGGGTCAAGAGCCTTCAGGTGGGTGAGAGACTGTAGATGGGCAAGAGCCTGCAGGTGGGTGAGAGACTGTAGATGGGTAAGAGCCTGCAGGTGGGTGAGAGACTGTAGATGGGCAAGAGCCTGCAGGTGGGTGAGAGACTGTAGATGGGTAAGAGCCTGCAGGTGGGTGAGAGACTGTAGATGGGTAAGAGCCTGCAGGTGGGTGAGAGACTGTAGATGGGTAAGAGCCTGCAGGTGGGTGAGAGACTGTAGATGGGTAAGAGCCTGCAGGTGGGTGAGAGACTGTAGATGGGCAAGAGCCTGCAGGTGGGTGAGAGACTGTAGATGGGTAAGAGCCTGCAGGTGGGTGAGAGACTGTAGATGGGCAAGAGCCTGCAGGTGGGTGAGAGACTGTAGATGGGTAAGAGCCTGCAGGTGGGTGAGAGACTGTAGATGGGTAAGAGCCTGCAGGTGGGTGAGAGACTGTAGATGGGCAAGAGCCTGCAGGTGGGTGAGAGACTGTAGATGGGTAAGAGCCTGCAGGTGGGTGAGAGACTGTAGATGGGTAAGAGCCTGCAGGTGGGTGAGAGACTGTAGATGGGTAAGAGCCTGCAGGTGGGTGAGAGACTGTAGATGGGTAAGAGCCTGCAGGTGGGTGAGAGACTGTAGATGGGCTAAGAGCCTGCAGGTGGGTGAGAGACTGTAGATGGGTAAGAGCCTGCAGGTGGGTGAGAGACTGTAGATGGGCAAGAGCCTGCAGGTGGGTGAGAGACTGTAGATGGGTAAGAGCCTGCAGGTGGGTGAGAGACTGTAGATGGGTAAGAGCCTGCAGGTGGGTGAGAGACTGTAGATGGGCAAGAGCCTGCAGGTGGGTGAGAGACTGTAGATGGGTAAGAGCCTGCAGGTGGGTGAGAGACTGTAGATGGGCAAGAGCCTGCAGGTGGGTGAGAGACTGTAGATGGGTAAGAGCCTGCAGGTGGGTGAGAGACTGTAGATGGGTAAGAGCCTGCAGGTGGGTGAGAGACTGTAGATGGGCAAGAGCCTGCAGGTGGGTGAGAGACTGTAGATGGGTAAGAGCCTGCAGGTGGGTGAGAGACTGTAGATGGGTAAGAGCCTGCAGGTGGGTGAGAGACTGTAGATGGGTAAGAGCCTGCAGGTGGGTGAGAGACTGTAGATGGGCTAAGAGCCTGCAGGTGGGTGAGAGACTGTAGATGGGTAAGAGCCTGCAGGTGGGTGAGAGACTGTAGATGGGTAAGAGCCTGCAGGTGGGTGAGAGACTGTAGATGGGCAAGAGCCTGCAGGTGGGTGAGAGACTGTAGATGGGTAAGAGCCTGCAGGTGGGTGAGAGACTGTAGATGGGTAAGAGCCTGCAGGTGGGTGAGAGACTGTAGATGGGCAAGAGCCTGCAGGTGGGTGAGAGACTGTAGATGGGTAAGAGCCTGCAGGTGGGTGAGAGACTGTAGATGGGCAAGAGCCTGCAGGTGGGTGAGAGACTGTAGATGGGCTAAGAGCCTGCAGGTGGGTGAGAGACTGTAGATGGGTAAGAGCCTGCAGGTGGGTGAGAGACTGTAGATGGGTAAGAGCCTGCAGGTGGGTGAGAGACTGTAGATGGGTAAGAGCCTGCAGGTGGGTGAGAGACTGTAGATGGGTAAGAGCCTGCAGGTGGGTGAGAGACTGTAGATGGGCAAGAGCCTTCAGGTGGGTGAGAGACTGTAGATGGGCAAGAGCCTTCAGGTGGGTGAGAGACTGTAGATGGGCAAGAGCCTGCAGGTGGGTGAGAGACTGTAGATGGGTAAGAGCCTGCAGGTGGGTGAGAGACTGTAGATGGGCAAGAGCCTGCAGGTGGGTGAGAGACTGTAGATGGGTAAGAGCCTGCAGGTGGGTGAGAGACTGTAGATGGGCTAAGAGCCTGCAGGTGGGTGAGAGACTGTAGATGGGTAAGAGCCTGCAGGTGGGTGAGAGACTGTAGATGGGTAAGAGCCTGCAGGTGGGTGAGAGACTGTAGATGGGCTAAGAGCCTGCAGGTGGGTGAGAGACTGTAGATGGGTAAGAGCCTGCAGGTGGGTGAGAGACTGTAGATGGGTAAGAGCCTGCAGGTGGGTGAGAGACTGTAGATGGGCAAGAGCCTGCAGGTGGGTGAGAGACTGTAGATGGGTAAGAGCCTGCAGGTGGGTGAGAGACTGTAGATGGGCAAGAGCCTGCAGGTGGGTGAGAGACTGTAGATGGGCAAGAGCCTGCAGGTGGGTGAGAGACTGTAGATGGGCAAGAGCCTGCAGGTGGTGAGAGACTGTAGATGGGTAAGAGCCTGCAGGTGGGTGAGAGACTGTAGATGGGTAAGAGCCTTCAGGTGGGTGAGAGACTGTAGATGGGCTAAGAGCCTGCAGGTGGGTGAGAGACTGTAGATGGGCAAGAGCCTTCAGGTGGGTGAGAGACTGTAGATGGGCAAGAGCCTTCAGGTGGGTGAGAGACTGTAGATGGGCTAAGAGCCTGCAGGTGGGTGAGAGACTGTAGATGGGTTAAGAGCCTGCAGGTGGGTGAGAGAGACTGTAGATGGGCAAGAGCCTGCAGGTGGGTGAGAGACTGTAGATGGGTAAGAGCCTGCAGGTGGGTGAGAGACTTGTAGATGGGCAAGAGCCTGCAGGTGGGTGAGAGACTGTAGATGGGTAAAGAGCCTGCAGGTGGGTGAGAGACTGTAGATGGGTAAGAGCCTGCAGGTGGGTGAGAGACTGTAGATGGGCAAGAGCCTGCAGGTGGGTGAGAGACTGTAGATGGGTAAGAGCCTGCAGGTGGGTGAGAGACTGTAGATGGGTAAGAGCCTGCAGGTGGGTGAGAGACTGTAGATGGGTAAGAGCCTGCAGGTGGGTGAGAGACTGTAGATGGGTAAGAGGCCTGCAGGTGGGTGAGAGACTGTAGATGGGTAAGAGCCTGCAGGTGGGTGAGAGACTGTAGATGGGTAAGAGCCTGCAGGTGGGTGAGAGACTGTAGATGGGTAAGAGCCTGCAGGTGGGTGAGAGACTGTAGATGGGTAAGAGCCTTCAGGTGGGTGAGAGACTGTAGATGGGCTAATGAGCCTTCAGGTGGGTGAGAGACTGTACATGGGTAAGAGCCTGCAGGTGGGTGAGAGACTGTACATGGGCTAAGCAGCCTTTCAGGTGGGTGAGGAACTGTACATTCGGCTAAGAGGCCTTCAGGTGGCGTGAGAGGACTGTACGATGGGTAAGAGCCTTTCAGGTGGGTGAGAGTACTGTACGATGGGCTAAGAGCCCTTCAAGGTGTGGGTGAGAGACTGTACATGGGCTACAGAGCCTTCAGGTGGGGTGAGAGCCTGAGACATAGGTAAGATGACCTGCAGTGCGGTGAGAAGACTGTTAAGCATGGGGCAAGAGTCCTTCAGGGGGTGAGAGGACGTACGATGGGCAAGAGCCTGCAATGTGGTGAGAGACCGTTAGATGGGCTAACGATCCTGCAGTGTGGGGTGAGAGACTGTAGATGGGCTAAGGAGCCTGCAGGTGGGTGAGAGGACTGTAGATGGGTCAGAGGCCTAGCAGCGTGGGTGAGAGACTGTAGATGGGCAAGAGCCTGCAGGTGGGTGAGAGACTGTAGATGGGTAAGAGCCTGCAGGTGGGTGAGAGACTGTAGATGGGTAAGAGCCTGCAGGTGGGTGAGAGACTGTAGATGGGCAAGAGCCTGCAGGTGGGTGAGAGACTGTAGATGGGCAAGAGCCTGCAGGTGGGTGAGAGACTGTAGATGGGTAAGAGCCTGCAGGTGGGTGAGAGACTGTAGATGGGCAAGAGCCTGCAGGTGGGTGAGAGACTGTAGATGGGCAAGAGCCTGCAGGTGGGTGAGAGACTGTAGATGGGTAAGAGCCTTCAGGTGGGTGAGAGACTGTAGATGGGCAAGAGCCTGCAGGTGGGTGAGAGACTGTAGATGGGTAAGAGCCTGCAGGTGGGTGAGAGACTGTAGATGGGCAAGAGCCTGCAGGTGGGTGAGAGACTGTAGATGGGTAAGAGCCTGCAGGTGGGTGAGAGACTGTAGATGGGTAAGAGCCTGCAGGTGGTGAGAGACTGTAGATGGGTAAGAGCCTGCAGGTGGGTGAGAGACTGTAGATGGGTAAGAGCCTGCAGGTGGGTGAGAGACTGTAGATGGGCAAGAGCCTGCAGGTGGGTGAGAGACTGTAGATGGGCAAGAGCCTGCAGGTGGGTGAGAGACTGTAGATGGGCAAGAGCCTGCAGGTGGGTGAGAGACTGTAGATGGGCAAGAGCCTGCAGGTGGGTGAGAGACTGTAGATGGGTAAGAGCCTGCAGGTGGGTGAGAGACTGTAGATGGGCAAGAGCCTGCAGGTGGGTGAGAGACTGTAGATGGGCAAGAGCCTGCAGGTGGGTGAGAGACTGTAGATGGAAGAGCCTGCAGGTGGGTGAGAGACTGTAGATGGGCAAGAGCCTGCAGGTGGGTGAGAGACTGTAGATGGGCAAGAGCCTGCAGGTGGGTGAGAGACTGTAGATGGGTAAGAGCCTGCAGGTGGGTGAGAGACTGTAGATGGGCAAGAGCCTTCAGGTGGGTGAGAGACTGTAGATGGGCAAGAGCCTGCAGGTGGGTGAGAGACTGTAGATGGGCAAGAGCCTTCAGGTGGGTGAGAGACTGTAGATGGGTAAGAGCCTGCAGGTGGGTGAGAGACTGTAGATGGGTAAGAGCCTGCAGGTGGGTGAGAGACTGTAGATGGGCAAGAGCCTGCAGGTGGGTGAGAGACTGTAGATGGGCAAGAGCCTGCAGGTGGGTGAGAGACTGTAGATGGGCAAGAGCCTGCAGGTGGGTGAGAGACTGTAGATGGGTAAGAGCCTGCAGGTGGGTGAGAGACTGTAGATGGGCAAGAGCCTGCAGGTGGGTGAGAGACTGTAGATGGGTAAGAGCCTGCAGGTGGGTGAGAGACTGTAGATGGGCAAGAGCCTGCAGGTGGGTGAGAGACTGTAGATGGGCAAGAGCCTGCAGGTGGGTGAGAGACTGTAGATGGGTAAGAGCCTGCAGGTGGGTGAGAGACTGTAGATGGGCAAGAGCCTGCAGGTGGGTGAGAGACTGTAGATGGGTAAGAGCCTGCAGG
>NW_027191000.1:0-20226 GCF_040958095.1 Procambarus clarkii
TAAAGGAAGAGGTGCAAAGGTGGTGGTGGGAGGGGGAGGATACGGGATTTAGAGGTGGAATGAAGAGAGGGAACAGGGGGAGTGGTGCAGGTGAAACAGGGAGGAAGAGGGGAGAACAGGGGGTGCTGTACAGGTGAAACAGGGATGGGGATGGGGAACAGGGGAAGTGGTGCAGATGAAACAGGGATGAAGAGGGTGAAACAGGGGGAGTGGTGCAGGTGAAACAGGGATAAAGAGGGAGAAACAGAGGGAGTGGTGCAGGTGAAACAGGGATGGGGATGGGGGAACAGGGGGAGTGGTGCAGGTGAAACAGGGATGGGGATGGGGGAACAGGGGGAGTGGTGCAGGTGAAACAGGGATGGGGATAGGGGAACAGGGGGAGTGGTGCAGGTGAAACAGGGATGCAGAGGGAGAAACAGGGGGGAGTTGTGCAGGTGAAACAGGGATTAAAGGAAAATTTATATAAGTAGATAGATGGATGTTTACATTGATTGCTAAATATATACATTGACGGATAGACGGATGCATAGATGCATCCGTCTATCTGATGGATGGAAAGACATATGAGTAGATGGATGGATAGACAGAAGAGTTGATGGACGGATAAATGGAATATAAATGTATATAAAGATAAATGGTTGGTTTATGGGAAGATAGATTGACAGATATAAGTAGATAGATAGATGGATCCATTGATGGATTCATTTGTGCTTATCTCTTGAGGTTCTTCTTGAGATGATTTCGGGGCTTTAGTGTCCCCGCGGTCCGGTCCTCGACCAGGCCTCCACCCCCAGGAAGCAGCCCGTGACAGCTGACTAACACCCAGGTACCTGTTTTACTGCAAGGTAACAGGGGCACAGGGTGAAAGAAACTCTGCCCATTGTTTCTCGGCGGCGCCCGGAATCGAACCCGGGACCACAGGATCACAAGTCCAGTGTCCAGTGTGCTGTCCGCTCGGCCGACTGGCTCCCGGTCGAGGGGAGCCGGTGAACAGGTGAATCAGGTTAAAGAATATCTGTCGATTTGCTATTGCATCAACTGAGATTCGATATGGGACCATTAGGATTATAACCAACGAACTCTCTCCGTTTAGACGGTAGGCCTCCAGTTTGTGTGTGTGTGTGTGTGTGTGTGTGTGTGTGTGTGTGTGTGTGTGTGTGTGTGTGTGTGTGTGTGTGTGTGTGTGTGTGTGTGTGTGTGTGTGTGTGTGTTAGAGAGAAATAGATGTAGTAGATATAAAAAAGGAAAAATACATATATTTGATTGGCGGGGTCCAAGAGCTAATAACTCGATTCTGCAGATACATATAGTAAATACAAGGAGAAAATAAATACACACACACACACACATTAATTGATAATGGACTGTTTTGTGTGCGTATCCATGTGTACTATTGTCAAGACCGACAGACACGTGAAGCTATGTGTGTGTATGTGTACCTGTAATTGAACTGACATGTGTACGGTAATTATCTGTATGTGTCCATGTTAAAGGTACACATTAGTGAATGTGTATTTATGTAAATTGATTGACATATGTACGTGTGCGCGCTGATTAGTGTTACATTAATTTATATGGTTAACATTTATACGTTTGAATGACATAGTTTCCCATTATTGTCACATTTTTTGTTACATGTCTACTATTGTCAAGATGGACAGACACGTCCAGCTATGAGTGTTTATGTGTACCAGTAATTGAACTGACATGTGTACTGCAACTATCTGCGTGTGTCCATTTTAAGGGAATATATTAGTGAATGTTTATTTATGTAAATTGATTGGAATATGTATGTGGACGCTCGGTTAGTGTTACTGTAATTTATATAGTTAACGTTTGAATGACATAGTTTCCCTTCACTGTCACATTTTTTGTTACTATTTCGCTGTTCACTCTCACTCTCTCTGAATCCTGTGGACTAATTGTGCTCACGTGTGTTTGTGTAGGGTAGCGGAACCATATGCTTTTCAAAAATAATTTGCAACTATTTGATAAGAAATATTTCAAAATATCATTTAAGTTTCTAATAAGTATTTTTCTTCCTAACATACAAGTCAATCACACAGTACCTAACCTCAGTCAGAAACACTTTTCTTACTATATCTCGCAACGTCTTTTGCATATATATCCTATCTTAAATAATTAACAATTTTAATTCATAACTGCCAACCCCCCTCCCATCCAAAGCTTTCAAAGCCACCAAACATCATTCCTTTCCCTTAACCTCTCCCAAATTATCTTTTGCACCAATTCACAACCTAGGGGGCTTTATAGCTGAGTGGACGTCGCTCTCGACTCGTAATCGTAGCTCATTCGATCCCCCGGTAATGGAACAAACGGAAATCAGCAGAGTTTCTATCATTCTGATGCCCCTGTTACCTAGCAGTAAATATGTACCTGGGCGTTAGACAGCTGTTACGGGCTGCTTCCTGGGTGTGTGTGTGTGGAATGTTTTTTATTAGTTAGTAATAATTGATTGATTGACAGTTGAGAGGCGGGCCGAAAGAGTAGAGCTCAACCCTCGCAAGCACAACTAGGTGAATACAACTAGACAAATACTAACCAACCACGATCTCGACAATCCATTACACACCCAATCCCCCCTCCCCCTCCCCCCCCCCAATTCCCCAAATCGTTCTACCTAAGTCAATAAAAAATTAAAACAAATCAATTAATTCACCAAAAATACTAACTATAAATAAAGGAACCAAATTTGAGACATACAGCGACTCCAGCGTGGTCTAGTCGGAAGAGAACGTGTTCTCATCTGGATAGATTGCGATCGAGTCTGTCGGAACGGGTGTGTAACTGCAGGGCACAAATATTTGTGTGTCCCCTCCTGTAGCTGCCTCTGTTTCGACAGGTTCCCTGGATAGCTGGAATTGGCCTGGCCCTTGGAAAGTGGGGAAGGGGTGAAATCCGTTGGGCCCACGGATGGATACCTTGGATCCATGGACCTAGAGCAGGTCTAATCACCTGGGATTCGAACCCACGGTGGGAATAAGGGAGGAGATATGGGAAGGATGTTTCCCTGGAACCAAACCTCACATAAACCCGGACACTCACACACACACACCCTCACCCGAACACTCACAGGGGCACTCACACTCACACACACCCATAGACTGTGATAAGGGAGACCATCTGAGGGGACACAGATGGCCTCCTGGACCCACAGGTATAACCGGACACACACGCACCCGGACACACAGGGACACTCACACTCACACACACTCGCCCAGACACTCACAGGGATATACACACTCACACACAGACACACATCCATAGACACAAACTGTGATAAGGGAGACCATCTGAGGGGACACAGATGGCCTCCTGGACACACAAATACATATCAATATTTAATTTATTATTTATTATTTAATTTTATTAATTAATTATTAAATTTATTAATTATTAATTAAATTAATTAAAAATTAATGTTTTTTAATAAATATTATTTTATTAAATTATTAAATAATTATATTAATAAAGCAAATTAAATTAAATTTAATAATTAAATATTTATTATTTAATTTACAAATATGACAGATTTTTTAATATATATTATATATATATATATATATATATATATATATATATATATATATATATATATATATATATATACATGCGAACAAGCCTCAATGGTCCCCAGGACTATATGCAACTGAAAACTCACATGCCAGAAGTGACTCGAACCCATACTGCCAGGAGCAATGCAACTGGTATGTACAGGACGCCTTAATCCGCTTGTGTCAATTTTTAAGGAATATATTAGTGAATATTTATTTATGTAAATTGATATATATATATATATATATATATATATATATATATATATATATATATATATATATATATATATATATATATATATATATAAAGAGAATGTCTGTCTATGTAATGAGGCCACATGCTGGAGGCTGCAGCTATACACAGATTTATTTTAAAATTTATTTATTAATATATTATTAAGGCTTATAATTACTAAATTAGTGTATTTGTTGAGGGAATGGTCTGGGGTAGGGAACGGGCATAGGTTGGTCAGTGTTGACTTTAGCTAAAGGATTTAGGAATAATTATTAAGTATTCTTATCACCCCCCCCCCCCTACCAATTTAATTAAGTTAATTGTAAAATAATGCTTGAGATGGCTGAAGACTTTTTCGTACTTAGAAAAAACCTAAATTAAACACATAAAGAAGTTTATTGGTCCTGATTTAAGTTAAAGGAAGAGGTGCAAAGGTGGTGGTGGGAGGGGGGAGGATACGGGATTTAGAGGTGGAATGAAGAGAGGGAACAGGAGGAGTGGTGCAGGTGAAACAGGGAGGAAGAGGGGAGAACAGGGGGTGCTGTACAGGTGAAACAGGGATAAAGAGGGAGAAACAGAGGGAGTGGTGCAGGTGAAACAGGGATGGGGATGGGGGAACAGGGGGAGTGGTGCAGGTGAAACAGGGATGGGGATGGGGGAACAGGGGGAGTGGTGCAGGTGAAACAGGGATGGGGATAGGGGAACAGGGGGAGTGGTGCAGGTGAAACAGGGATGCAGAGGGAGAAACAGGGGGGAGTTGTGCAGGTGAAACAGGGATTAAAGGAAAATTTATATAAGTAGATAGATGGATGTTTACATTGATTGCTAAATATATACATTGACGGATAGACGGATGCATAGATGCATCCGTCTATCTGATGGATGGAAAGACATATGAGTAGATGGATGGATAGACAGAAGAGTTGATGGACGGATAAATGGAATATAAATGTATATAAAGATAAATGGTTGGTTTATGGGAAGATAGATTGACAGATATAAGTAGATAGATAGATGGATCCATTGATGGATTCATTTGTGCTTATCTCTTGAGGTTCTTCTTGAGATGATTTCGGGGCTTTAGTGTCCCCGCGGTCCGGTCCTCGACCAGGCCTCCACCCCCAGGAAGCAGCCCGTGACAGCTGACTAACACCCAGGTACCTGTTTTACTGCAAGGTAACAGGGGCACAGGGTGAAAGAAACTCTGCCCATTGTTTCTCGGCGGCGCCCGGAATCGAACCCGGGACCACAGGATCACAAGTCCAGTGTCCAGTGTGCTGTCCGCTCGGCCGACTGGCTCCCGGTCGGAGGGGAGCCGGTGAACAGGCGAATCAGGTTAAAGAATATCTGTCGATTTGCTATTGCATCAACTGAGATTCGATATGGGACCATTAGGATTATAACCAACGAACTCTCTCCGTTTAGACGGTAGGCCTCCAGTTTGTGTGTGTGTGTGTGTGTGTGTGTGTGTGTGTGTGTGTGTGTGTGTGTGTGTGTGTGTGTGTGTGTGTGTGTGTGTGTGTGTGTGTGTGTGTGTGTGTTAGAGAGAAATAGATGTAGTAGATATAAAAAAGGAAAAATACATATATTTGATTGGCGGGGTCCAAGAGCTAATAACTCGATTCTGCAGATACATATAGTAAATACAAGGAGAAAATAAATACACACACACACACACATTAATTGATAATGGACTGTTTTGTGTGCGTATCCATGTGTACTATTGTCAAGACCGACAGACACGTGAAGCTATGTGTGTGTATGTGTACCTGTAATTGAACTGACATGTGTACGGTAATTATCTGTATGTGTCCATGTTAAAGGTACACATTAGTGAATGTGTATTTATGTAAATTGATTGACATATGTACGTGTGCGCGCTGATTAGTGTTACATTAATTTATATGGTTAACATTTATACGTTTGAATGACATAGTTTCCCATTATTGTCACATTTTTTGTTACATGTCTACTATTGTCAAGATGGACAGACACGTCCAGCTATGAGTGTTTATGTGTACCAGTAATTGAACTGACATGTGTACTGCAACTATCTGCGTGTGTCCATTTTAAGGGAATATATTAGTGAATGTTTATTTATGTAAATTGATTGGAATATGTATGTGGACGCTCGGTTAGTGTTACTGTAATTTATATAGTTAACGTTTGAATGACATAGTTTCCCTTCACTGTCACATTTTTTGTTACTATTTCGCTGTTCACTCTCACTCTCTCTGAATCCTGTGGACTAATTGTGCTCACGTGTGTTTGTGTAGGGTAGCGGAACCATATGCTTTTCAAAAATAATTTGCAACTATTTGATAAGAAATATTTCAAAATATCATTTAAGTTTCTAATAAGTATTTTTCTTCCTAACATACAAGTCAATCACACAGTACCTAACCTCAGTCAGAAACACTTTTCTTACTATATCTCGCAACGTCTTTTGCATATATATCCTATCTTAAATAATTAACAATTTTAATTCATAACTGCCAACCCCCCTCCCATCCAAAGCTTTCAAAGCCACCAAACATCATTCCTTTCCCTTAACCTCTCCCAAATTATCTTTTGCACCAATTCACAACCTAGGGGGCTTTATAGCTGAGTGGACGTCGCTCTCGACTCGTAATCGTAGCTCATTCGATCCCCGGTAATGGAACAAACGGAAATCAGCAGAGTTTCTATCATTCTGATGCCCCTGTTACCTAGCAGTAAATATGTACCTGGGCGTTAGACAGCTGTTACGGGCTGCTTCCTGGGTGTGTGTGTGTGGAATGTTTTTTATTAGTTAGTAATAATTGATTGATTGACAGTTGAGAGGCGGGCCGAAAGAGTAGAGCTCAACCCTCGCAAGCACAACTAGGTGAATACAACTAGACAAATACTAACCAACCACGATCTCGACAATCCATTACACACCCAATCCCCCCCCCCCTCCCCCCCCCCAATTCCCCAAATCGTTCTACCTAAGTCAATAAAAAATTAAAACAAATCAATTAATTCACCAAAAATACTAACTATAAATAAAGGAACCAAATTTGAGACATACAGCGACTCCAGCGTGGTCTAGTCGGAAGAGAACGTGTTCTCATCTGGATAGATTGCGATCGAGTCTGTCGGAACGGGTGTGTAACTGCAGGGCACAAATATTTGTGTGTCCCCTCCTGTAGCTGCCTCTGTTTCGACAGGTTCCCTGGATAGCTGGAATTGGCCTGGCCCTTGGAAAGTGGGGAAGGGGTGAAATCCGTTGGGCCCACGGATGGATACCTTGGATCCATGGACCTAGAGCAGGTCTAATCACCTGGGATTCGAACCCACGGTGGGAATAAGGGAGGAGATATGGGAAGGATGTTTCCCTGGAACCAAACCTCACATAAACCCGGACACTCACACACACACACCCTCACCCGAACACTCACAGGGGCACTCACACTCACACACACCCATAGACTGTGATAAGGGAGACCATCTGAGGGGACACAGATGGCCTCCTGGACCCACAGGTATAACCGGACACACACGCACCCGGACACTCACAGGGACACTCACACACACTCGCCCAGACACTCACAGGGATATACACACTCACACACAGACACACATCCATAGACACAAACTGTGATAAGGGAGACCATCTGAGGGGACACAGATGGCCTCCTGGACACACAAATACATATCAATATTTAATTTATTATTTATTATTTAATTTTATTAATTAATTATTAATTATTTATTAATTATTAATTAATTATTAATTAAAAATTAATGTTTTTTAATAAATATTATTTTATTAAATTATTAAATAATTATATTAATAAAGCAAATTAAATTAAATTTAATAATTAAATATTTATTATTTAATTTACAAATATGACAGATTTTTTAAATATATATATATATATATATATATATATATATATATATATATATATATATATATATATATATATATATATATATACATGCGAACAAGCCTCAATGGTCCCCAGGACTATATGCAACTGAAAACTCACATGCCAGAAGTGACTCGAACCCATACTGCCAGGAGCAATGCAACTGGTATGTACAGGACGCCTTAATCCGCTTGTGTCAATTTTTAAGGAATATATTAGTGAATATTTATTTATGTAAATTGATATATATATATATATATATATATATATATATATATATATATATATATATATATATATATATATATATATATATATAAAGAGAATGTCTGTCTATGTAATGAGGCCACATGCTGGAGGCTGCAGCTATACACAGATTTATTTTAAAATTTATTTATTAATATATTATTAAGGCTTTAATTACTAAATTAGTGTATTTGTTGAGGGAATGGTCTGGGGTAGGGAACGGGCATAGGTTGGTCAGTGTTGACTTTAGCTAAAGGATTTAGGAATAATTATTAATTATTCTTATCACTCCCCCCCCCCTACCAATTTAATTAAGTTAATTGTAAAATAATGCTTGAGATGGCTGAAGACTTTTTCGTACTTAGAAAAAACCTAAATTAAACACATAAAGAAGTTTATTGGTCCTGATTTAAGTTAAAGGAAGAGGTGCAAAGGTGGTGGTGGGAGGGGGGAGGATACGGGATTTAGAGGTGGAATGAAGAGAGGGAACAGGGGAGTGGTGCAGGTGAAACAGGGAGGAAGAGGGGAGAACAGGGGGTGCTGTACAGGTGAAACAGGGATGGGGATGGGGGAACAGGGGAAGTGGTGCAGATGAAACAGGGATGAAGAGGGTGAAACAGGGGGGAGTGGTGCAGGTGAAACAGGGATAAAGAGGGAGAAACAGAGGGAGTGGTGCAGGTGAAACAGGGATGGGGATGGGGGAACAGGGGGAGTGGTGCAGGTGAAACAGGGATGGGGATGGGGGAACAGGGGGAGTGGTGCAGGTGAAACAGGGATGGGGATAGGGGAACAGGGGGAGTGGTGCAGGTGAAACAGGGATGCAGAGGGAGAAACAGGGGGGAGTTGTGCAGGTGAAACAGGGATTAAAGGAAAATTTATATAAGTAGATAGATGGATGTTTACATTGATTGCTAAATATATACATTGACGGATAGACGGATGCATAGATGCATCCGTCTATCTGATGGATGGAAAGACATATGAGTAGATGGATGGATAGACAGAAGAGTTGATGGACGGATAAATGGAATATAAATGTATATAAAGATAAATGGTTGGTTTATGGGAAGATAGATTGACAGATATAAGTAGATAGATAGATGGATCCATTGATGGATTCATTTGTGCTTATCTCTTGAGGTTCTTCTTGAGATGATTTCGGGGCTTTAGTGTCCCCGCGGTCCGGTCCTCGACCAGGCCTCCACCCCCAGGAAGCAGCCCGTGACAGCTGACTAACACCCAGGTACCTGTTTTACTGCAAGGTAACAGGGGCACAGGGTGAAAGAAACTCTGCCCATTGTTTCTCGGCGGCGCCCGGAA
Organism: Procambarus clarkii; assembly: GCF_040958095.1. NCBI lineage: Eukaryota > Metazoa > Arthropoda > Malacostraca > Decapoda > Cambaridae > Procambarus > Procambarus clarkii. Next base: position 9,276 of record NW_027191000.1, read on the forward strand.
TCGAACCCGGGACCACAGGATCACAAGTCCAGTGTCCAGTGTGCTGTCCGCTCGGCCGACTGGCTCCCGGTCGAGGGGAGCCGGTGAACAGGCGAATCAGGTTAAAGAATATCTGTCGATTTGCTATTGCATCAACTGAGATTCGATATGGGACCATTAGGATTATAACCAACGAACTCTCTCCGTTTAGACGGTAGGCCTCCAGTTTGTGTGTGTGTGTGTGTGTGTGTGTGTGTGTGTGTGTGTGTGTGTGTGTGTGTGTGTGTGTGTGTGTGTGTGTGTGTGTGTGTGTGTGTGTGTGTGTGTGTGTGTGTGTGTTAGAGAGAAATAGATGTAGTAGATATAAAAAAAGGAAAAATACATATATTTGATTGGCGGGGTCCAAGAGCTAATAACTCGATTCTGCAGATACATATAGTAAATACAAGGAGAAAATAAATACACACACACACACACATTAATTGATAATGGACTGTTTTGTGTGCGTATCCATGTGTACTATTGTCAAGACCGACAGACACGTGAAGCTATGTGTGTGTATGTGTACCTGTAATTGAACTGACATGTGTACGGTAATTATCTGTATGTGTCCATGTTAAAGGTACACATTAGTGAATGTGTATTTATGTAAATTGATTGACATATGTACGTGTGCGCGCTGATTAGTGTTACATTAATTTATATGGTTAACATTTATACGTTTGAATGACATAGTTTCCCATTATTGTCACATTTTTTGTTACATGTCTACTATTGTCAAGATGGACAGACACGTCCAGCTATGAGTGTTTATGTGTACCAGTAATTGAACTGACATGTGTACTGCAACTATCTGCGTGTGTCCATTTTAAGGGAATATATTAGTGAATGTTTATTTATGTAAATTGATTGGAATATGTATGTGGACGCTCGGTTAGTGTTACTGTAATTTATATAGTTAACGTTTGAATGACATAGTTTCCCTTCACTGTCACATTTTTTGTTACTATTTCGCTGTTCACTCTCACTCTCTCTGAATCCTGTGGACTAATTGTGCTCACGTGTGTTTGTGTAGGGTAGCGGAACCATATGCTTTTCAAAAATAATTTGCAACTATTTGATAAGAAATATTTCAAAATATCATTTAAGTTTCTAATAAGTATTTTTCTTCCTAACATACAAGTCAATCACACAGTACCTAACCTCAGTCAGAAACACTTTTCTTACTATATCTCGCAACGTCTTTTGCATATATATCCTATCTTAAATAATTAACAATTTTAATTCATAACTGCCAACCCCCCTCCCATCCAAAGCTTTCAAAGCCACCAAACATCATTCCTTTCCCTTAACCTCTCCCAAATTATCTTTTGCACCAATTCACAACCTAGGGGGCTTTATAGCTGAGTGGACGTCGCTCTCGACTCGTAATCGTAGCTCATTCGATCCCCCGGTAATGGAACAAACGGAAATCAGCAGAGTTTCTATCATTCTGATGCCCCTGTTACCTAGCAGTAAATATGTACCTGGGCGTTAGACAGCTGTTACGGGCTGCTTCCTGGGTGTGTGTGTGTGGAATGTTTTTTATTAGTTAGTAATAATTGATTGATTGACAGTTGAGAGGCGGGCCGAAAGAGTAGAGCTCAACCCTCGCAAGCACAACTAGGTGAATACAACTAGACAAATACTAACCAACCACGATCTCGACAATCCATTACACACCCAATCCCCCCTCCCCCCCCCCCCCCCCAATTCCCCAAATCGTTCTACCTAAGTCAATAAAAAATTAAAACAAATCAATTAATTCACCAAAAATACTAACTATAAATAAAGGAACCAAATTTGAGACATACAGCGACTCCAGCGTGGTCTAGTCGGAAGAGAACGTGTTCTCATCTGGATAGATTGCGATCGAGTCTGTCGGAACGGGTGTGTAACTGCAGGGCACAAATATTTGTGTGTCCCCTCCTGTAGCTGCCTCTGTTTCGACAGGTTCCCTGGATAGCTGGAATTGGCCTGGCCCTTGGAAAGTGGGGAAGGGGTGAAATCCGTTGGGCCCACGGATGGATACCTTGGATCCATGGACCTAGAGCAGGTCTAATCACCTGGGATTCGAACCCACGGTGGGAATAAGGGAGGAGATATGGGAAGGATGTTTCCCTGGAACCAAACCTCACATAAACCCGGACACTCACACACACACACCCTCACCCGAACACTCACAGGGGCACTCACACTCACACACACCCATAGACTGTGATAAGGGAGACCATCTGAGGGGACACAGATGGCCTCCTGGACCCACAGGTATAACCGGACACACACGCACCCGGACACTCACAGGGACACTCACACTCACACACACTCGCCCAGACACTCACAGGGATATACACACTCACACACAGACACACATCCATAGACACAAACTGTGATAAGGGAGACCATCTGAGGGGACACAGATGGCCTCCTGGACACACAAATACATATCAATATTTAATTTATTATTTATTATTTAATTTTATTAATTAATTATTAATTATTTATTAATTATTAATTAATTATTAATTAAAAATTAATGTTTTTTAATAAATATTATTTTATTAAATTATTAAATAATTATATTAATAAAGCAAATTAAATTAAATTTAATAATTAAATATTTATTATTTAATTTACAAATATGACAGATTTTTAAATATATATATATATATATATATATATATATATATATATATATATATATATATATATATATATATATATATATATACATGCGAACAAGCCTCAATGGTCCCCAGGACTATATGCAACTGAAAACTCACATGCCAGAAGTGACTCGAACCCATACTGCCAGGAGCAATGCAACTGGTATGTACAGGACGCCTTAATCCGCTTGTGTCAATTTTTAAGGAATATATTAGTGAATATTTATTTATGTAAATTGATATATATATATATATATATATATATATATATATATATATATATATATATATATATATATATATAAAGAGAATGTCTGTCTATGTAATGAGGCCACATGCTGGAGGCTGCAGCTATACACAGATTTATTTTAAAATTTATTTATTAATATATTATTAAGGCTTATAATTACTAAATTAGTGTATTTGTTGAGGGAATGGTCTGGGGTAGGGAACGGGCATAGGTTGGTCAGTGTTGACTTTAGCTAAAGGATTTAGGAATAATTATTAATTATTCTTATCACTCCCCCCCCCCTACCAATTTAATTAAGTTAATTGTAAAATAATGCTTGAGATGGCTGAAGACTTTTTCGTACTTAGAAAAAACCTAAATTAAACACATAAAGAAGTTTATTGGTCCTGATTTAAGTTAAAGGAAGAGGTGCAAAGGTGGTGGTGGGAGGGGGGAGGATACGGGATTTAGAGGTGGAATGAAGAGAGGGAACAGGGAGTGGTGCAGGTGAAACAGGGAGGAAGAGGGGAGAACAGGGGGTGCTGTACAGGTGAAACAGGGATGGGGATGGGGGAACAGGGGAAGTGGTGCAGATGAAACAGGGATGAAGAGGGTGAAACAGGGGGAGTGGTGCAGGTGAAACAGGGATAAAGAGGGAGAAACAGAGGGAGTGGTGCAGGTGAAACAGGGATGGGGATGGGGGAACAGGGGGAGTGGTGCAGGTGAAACAGGGATGGGGATGGGGGAACAGGGGGAGTGGTGCAGGTGAAACAGGGATGGGGATAGGGGAACAGGGGGAGTGGTGCAGGTGAAACAGGGATGCAGAGGGAGAAACAGGGGGGAGTTGTGCAGGTGAAACAGGGATTAAAGGAAAATTTATATAAGTAGATAGATGGATGTTTACATTGATTGCTAAATATATACATTGACGGATAGACGGATGCATAGATGCATCCGTCTATCTGATGGATGGAAAGACATATGAGTAGATGGATGGATAGACAGAAGAGTTGATGGACGGATAAATGGAATATAAATGTATATAAAGATAAATGGTTGGTTTATGGGAAGATAGATTGACAGATATAAGTAGATAGATAGATGGATCCATTGATGGATTCATTTGTGCTTATCTCTTGAGGTTCTTCTTGAGATGATTTCGGGGCTTTAGTGTCCCCGCGGTCCGGTCCTCGACCAGGCCTCCACCCCCAGGAAGCAGCCCGTGACAGCTGACTAACACCCAGGTACCTGTTTTACTGCAAGGTAACAGGGGCACAGGGTGAAAGAAACTCTGCCCATTGTTTCTCGGCGGCGCCCGGAATCGAACCCGGGACCACAGGATCACAAGTCCAGTGTCCAGTGTGCTGTCCGCTCGGCCGACTGGCCCCGGTCGAGGGGAGCCGGTGAACAGGCGAATCAGGTTAAAGAATATCTGTCGATTTGCTATTGCATCAACTGAGATTCGATATGGGACCATTAGGATTATAACCAACGAACTCTCTCCGTTTAGACGGTAGGCCTCCAGTTTGTGTGTGTGTGTGTGTGTGTGTGTGTGTGTGTGTGTGTGTGTGTGTGTGTGTGTGTGTGTGTGTGTGTGTGTGTGTGTGTGTGTGTGTGTGTGTGTGTGTGTGTGTGTGTGTGTGTGTGTGTGTGTGTGTGTGTGTGTGTGTGTGTTAGAGAGAAATAGATGTAGTAGATATAAAAAAAGGAAAAATACATATATTTGATTGGCGGGGTCCAAGAGCTAATAACTCGATTCTGCAGATACATATAGTAAATACAAGGAAAATAAATACACACACACACACACACATTAATTGATAATGGACTGTTTTGTGTGCGTATCCATGTGTACTATTGTCAAGACCGACAGACACGTGAAGCTATGTGTGTATGTGTACCTGTAATTGAACTGACATGTGTACGGTAATTATCTGTATGTGTCCATGTTAAAGGTACACATTAGTGAATGTGTATTTATGTAAATTGATTGACATATGTACGTGTGCGCGCTGATTAGTGTTACATTAATTTATATGGTTAACATTTATACGTTTGAATGACATAGTTTCCCATTATTGTCACATTTTTTGTTACATGTCTACTATTGTCAAGATGGACAGACACGTCCAGCTATGAGTGTTTATGTGTACCAGTAATTGAACTGACATGTGTACTGCAACTATCTGCGTGTGTCCATTTTAAGGGAATATATTAGTGAATGTTTATTTATGTAAATTGATTGGAATATGTATGTGGACGCTCGGTTAGTGTTACTGTAATTTATATAGTTAACGTTTGAATGACATAGTTTCCCTTCACTGTCACATTTTTTGTTACTATTTCGCTGTTCACTCTCACTCTCTCTGAATCCTGTGGACTAATTGTGCTCACGTGTGTTTGTGTAGGGTAGCGGAACCATATGCTTTTCAAAAATAATTTGCAACTATTTGATAAGAAATATTTCAAAATATCATTTAAGTTTCTAATAAGTATTTTTCTTCCTAACATACAAGTCAATCACACAGTACCTAACCTCAGTCAGAAACACTTTTCTTACTATATCTCGCAACGTCTTTTGCATATATATCCTATCTTAAATAATTAACAATTTTAATTCATAACTGCCAACCCCCCTCCCATCCAAAGCTTTCAAAGCCACCAAACATCATTCCTTTCCCTTAACCTCTCCCAAATTATCTTTTGCACCAATTCACAACCTAGGGGGCTTTATAGCTGAGTGGACGTCGCTCTCGACTCGTAATCGTAGCTCATTCGATCCCCCGGTAATGGAACAAACGGAAATCAGCAGAGTTTCTATCATTCTGATGCCCCTGTTACCTAGCAGTAAATATGTACCTGGGCGTTAGACAGCTGTTACGGGCTGCTTCCTGGGTGTGTGTGTGTGGAATGTTTTTTATTAGTTAGTAATAATTGATTGATTGACAGTTGAGAGGCGGGCCGAAAGAGTAGAGCTCAACCCTCGCAAGCACAACTAGGTGAATACAACTAGACAAATACTAACCAACCACGATCTCGACAATCCATTACACACCCAATCCCCCCTCCCCCTCCCCCCCCCCAATTCCCCAAATCGTTCTACCTAAGTCAATAAAAAATTAAAACAAATCAATTAATTCACCAAAAATACTAACTATAAATAAAGGAACCAAATTTGAGACATACAGCGACTCCAGCGTGGTCTAGTCGGAAGAGAACGTGTTCTCATCTGGATAGATTGCGATCGAGTCTGTCGGAACGGGTGTGTAACTGCAGGGCACAAATATTTGTGTGTCCCCTCCTGTAGCTGCCTCTGTTTCGACAGGTTCCCTGGATAGCTGGAATTGGCCTGGCCCTTGGAAAGTGGGGAAGGGGTGAAATCCGTTGGGCCCACGGATGGATACCTTGGATCCATGGACCTAGAGCAGGTCTAATCACCTGGGATTCGAACCCACGGTGGGAATAAGGGAGGAGATATGGGAAGGATGTTTCCCTGGAACCAAACCTCACATAAACCCGGACACTCACACACACACACCCTCACCCGAACACTCACAGGGGCACTCACACTCACACACACCCATAGACTGTGATAAGGGAGACCATCTGAGGGGACACAGATGGCCTCCTGGACCCACAGGTATAACCGGACACACACGCACCCGGACACTCACAGGGACACTCACACTCACACACACTCGCCCAGACACTCACAGGGATATACACACTCACACACAGACACACATCCATAGACACAAACTGTGATAAGGGAGACCATCTGAGGGGACACAGATGGCCTCCTGGACACACAAATACATATCAATATTTAATTTATTATTTATTATTTAATTTTATTAATTAATTATTAATTATTTATTAATTATTAATTAATTATTAATTAAAAATTAATGTTTTTTAATAAATATTATTTTATTAAATTATTAAATAATTATATTAATAAAGCAAATTAAATTAAATTTAATAATTAAATATTTATTATTTAATTTACAAATATGACAGATTTTTATATATATATATATATATATATATATATATATATATATATATATATATATATATATATATATATATATATATATATATATATATATACATGCGAACAAGCCTCAATGGTCCCCAGGACTATATGCAACTGAAAACTCACATGCCAGAAGTGACTCGAACCCATACTGCCAGGAGCAATGCAACTGGTATGTACAGGACGCCTTAATCCGCTTGTGTCAATTTTTAAGGAATATATTAGTGAATATTTATTTATGTAAATTGATATATATATATATATATATATATATATATATATATATATATATATATATATATATATATATATATATATATATATATATATATATATAAAGAGAATGTCTGTCTATGTAATGAGGCCACATGCTGGAGGCTGCAGCTATACACAGATTTATTTTAAAATTTATTTATTAATATATTATTAAGGCTTATAATTACTAAATTAGTGTATTTGTTGAGGGAATGGTCTGGGGTAGGGAACGGGCATAGGTTGGTCAGTGTTGACTTTAGCTAAAGGATTTAGGAATAATTATTAAGTATTCTTATCACTCCCCCCCCCCCTACCAATTTAATTAAGTTAATTGTAAAATAATGCTTGAGATGGCTGAAGACTTTTTCGTACTTAGAAAAAACCTAAATTAAACACATAAAGAAGTTTATTGGTCCTGATTTAAGTTAAAGGAAGAGGTGCAAAGGTGGTGGTGGGAGGGGGGAGGATACGGGATTTAGAGGTGGAATGAAGAGAGGGAACAGGAGGAGTGGTGCAGGTGAAACAGGGAGGAAGAGGGGAGAACAGGGGGTGCTGTACAGGTGAAACAGGGATGGGGATGGGGGAACAGGGGAAGTGGTGCAGATGAAACAGGGATGAAGAGGGTGAAACAGGGGGGAGTGGTGCAGGTGAAACAGGGATAAAGAGGGAGAAACAGAGGGAGTGGTGCAGGTGAAACAGGGATGGGGATGGGGGAACAGGGGGAGTGGTGCAGGTGAAACAGGGATGGGGATGGGGGAACAGGGGGAGTGGTGCAGGTGAAACAGGGATGGGGATAGGGGAACAGGGGGAGTGGTGCAGGTGAAACAGGGATGCAGAGGGAGAAACAGGGGGGAGTTGTGCAGGTGAAACAGGGATTAAAGGAAAATTTATATAAGTAGATAGATGGATGTTTACATTGATTGCTAAATATATACATTGACGGATAGACGGATGCATAGATGCATCCGTCTATCTGATGGATGGAAAGACATATGAGTAGATGGATGGATAGACAGAAGAGTTGATGGACGGATAAATGGAATATAAATGTATATAAAGATAAATGGTTGGTTTATGGGAAGATAGATTGACAGATATAAGTAGATAGATAGATGGATCCATTGATGGATTCATTTGTGCTTATCTCTTGAGGTTCTTCTTGAGATGATTTCGGGGCTTTAGTGTCCCCGCGGTCCGGTCCTCGACCAGGCCTCCACCCCCAGGAAGCAGCCCGTGACAGCTGACTAACACCCAGGTACCTGTTTTACTGCAAGGTAACAGGGGCACAGGGTGAAAGAAACTCTGCCCATTGTTTCTCGGCGGCGCCCGGAATCGAACCCGGGACCACAGGATCACAAGTCCAGTGTCCAGTGTGCTGTCCGCTCGGCCGACTGGCTCCCGGTCGGAGGGGAGCCGGTGAACAGGCGAATCAGGTTAAAGAATATCTGTCGATTTGCTATTGCATCAACTGAGATTCGATATGGGACCATTAGGATTATAACCAACGAACTCTCTCCGTTTAGACGGTAGGCCTCCAGTTTGTGTGTGTGTGTGTGTGTGTGTGTGTGTGTGTGTGTGTGTGTGTGTGTGTGTGTGTGTGTGTGTGTGTGTGTGTGTGTGTGTGTGTGTGTGTGTGTGTGTGTAGAGAGAAATAGATGTAGTAGATATAAAAAAAGGAAAAATACATATATTTGATTGGCGGGGTCCAAGAGCTAATAACTCGATTCTGCAGATACATATAGTAAATACAAGGAGAAAATAAATACACACACACACACACATTAATTGATAATGGACTGTTTTGTGTGCGTATCCATGTGTACTATTGTCAAGACCGACAGACACGTGAAGCTATGTGTGTGTATGTGTACCTGTAATTGAACTGACATGTGTACGGTAATTATCTGTATGTGTCCATGTTAAAGGTACACATTAGTGAATGTGTATTTATGTAAATTGATTGACATATGTACGTGTGCGCGCTGATTAGTGTTACATTAATTTATATGGTTAACATTTATACGTTTGAATGACATAGTTTCCCATTATTGTCACATTTTTTGTTACATGTCTACTATTGTCAAGATGGACAGACACGTCCAGCTATGAGTGTTTATGTGTACCAGTAATTGAACTGACATGTGTACTGCAACTATCTGCGTGTGTCCATTTTAAGGGAATATATTAGTGAATGTTTATTTATGTAAATTGATTGGAATATGTATGTGGACGCTCGGTTAGTGTTACTGTAATTTATATAGTTAACGTTTGAATGACATAGTTTCCCTTCACTGTCACATTTTTTGTTACTATTTCGCTGTTCACTCTCACTCTCTCTGAATCCTGTGGACTAATTGTGCTCACGTGTGTTTGTGTAGGGTAGCGGAACCATATGCTTTTCAAAAATAATTTGCAACTATTTGATAAGAAATATTTCAAAATATCATTTAAGTTTCTAATAAGTATTTTTCTTCCTAACATACAAGTCAATCACACAGTACCTAACCTCAGTCAGAAACACTTTTCTTACTATATCTCGCAACGTCTTTTGCATATATATCCTATCTTAAATAATTAACAATTTTAATTCATAACTGCCAACCCCCCTCCCATCCAAAGCTTTCAAAGCCACCAAACATCATTCCTTTCCCTTAACCTCTCCCAAATTATCTTTTGCACCAATTCACAACCTAGGGGGCTTTATAGCTGAGTGGACGTCGCTCTCGACTCGTAATCGTAGCTCATTCGATCCCCCGGTAATGGAACAAACGGAAATCAGCAGAGTTTCTATCATTCTGATGCCCCTGTTACCTAGCAGTAAATATGTACCTGGGCGTTAGACAGCTGTTACGGGCTGCTTCCTGGGTGTGTGTGTGTGGAATGTTTTTTATTAGTTAGTAATAATTGATTGATTGACAGTTGAGAGGCGGGCCGAAAGAGTAGAGCTCAACCCTCGCAAGCACAACTAGGTGAATACAACTAGACAAATACTAACCAACCACGATCTCGACAATCCATTACACACCCAATCCCCCCTCCCCCTCCCCCCCCCCAATTCCCCAAATCGTTCTACCTAAGTCAATAAAAAATTAAAACAAATCAATTAATTCACCAAAAATACTAACTATAAATAAAGGAACCAAATTTGAGACATACAGCGACTCCAGCGTGGTCTAGTCGGAAGAGAACGTGTTCTCATCTGGATAGATTGCGATCGAGTCTGTCGGAACGGGTGTGTAACTGCAGGGCACAAATATTTGTGTGTCCCCTCCTGTAGCTGCCTCTGTTTCGACAGGTTCCCTGGATAGCTGGAATTGGCCTGGCCCTTGGAAAGTGGGGAAGGGGTGAAATCCGTTGGGCCCACGGATGGATACCTTGGATCCATGGACCTAGAGCAGGTCTAATCACCTGGGATTCGAACCCACGGTGGGAATAAGGGAGGAGATATGGGAAGGATGTTTCCCTGGAACCAAACCTCACATAAACCCGGACACTCACACACACACACCCTCACCCGAACACTCACAGGGGCACTCACACTCACACACACCCATAGACTGTGATAAGGGAGACCATCTGAGGGGACACAGATGGCCTCCTGGACCCACAGGTATAACCGGACACACACGCACCCGGACACTACAGGGACACTCACACTCACACACACTCGCCCAGACACTCACAGGGATATACACACTCACACACAGACACACATCCATAGACACAAACTGTGATAAGGGAGAA
>NW_027191002.1:0-20168 GCF_040958095.1 Procambarus clarkii
CAGAATTGGATATTGTCCTAATAGCAGCTTGAGTAATTAGAGGACGTAAGTGATTTTGGGTAGTAGAGCCCCAAGTACAAATACCATAGTTGAGATATGGATAGATAAGGGAGTAATAGAGTCACCAGGGCAGGGCGTGGTACAATCTTTATTGGCTTTAGATAGAGCTAGTACATACAATGCCTAAAGTCACTATTACGCAAAGCGTTTCGGGCAGGAAAAACATTAATGACTACAGCTTAAAACTAATGGGAAAGTTTTGTCAATGTTAAGGGGAACAGGCGTTACTCTCGCTTTTTTTAGAATATCTGGAAAGGTTTGGAGTTCAAGTGACTTGGGCTGATCTAATAGGCTTTAGGTACAGAGACTGGGGATAGTTTGTAAGATACTGGAAGATGGAATATCATTAGCAAGGGATGAACCAATGGAAGAGAAGAACCTATTGAACTCAATAGCAGAATCTGGGAAAATAAAGGAAATCAACCATTCCAATAAATATATTTTTCTAACTACATACATAAATACAATAATTATATTATAAAAAAAACAGTACCACCCAATTTAATATCATAAAATTGTGTAGTGAGTACAATAGGGCATGAATGATAGATACTACTACGAGCCAAGTTTAATTAATAAAGCTTAGGTAGGGGAAAATCAACAGAGGTGGTCACAGCAATAATAACAATTGAGTTGGCCCACCCACATCGGGTGGCCCTGGATGAATTATTAAATAATTAATCATCAGTAGGGGGCCATTTCTTGATATATATTTAGTAAAAATGTAAGGTCCTCAATGAAAGCATTATCTAATTGAGACTTACTAATAGACTCTTGGTAGAAGATAGCATCTGCTATGTCTTCATGCCTGCAAAAATAGGCTGCCGAGTGAAAATGATGAGGATAATTTGAAGAATAATGACGTGCTAAATGTAAGTGTTGATTATACCTTTTACTGGGTATCAGGTAAAAAGGACAATTTCGACATTGACAAGCATTACCCAACAGCCCTACATTTGGTCGGTATTTCTTATACACTTCTTCAAAAGTATCATTTGTTACCTGAACTCCTCGTCCAGAAGCCTCTATTAGGATTTGTGACCTTGTCATGGGGCGCACAATTTCTCTGTGTGTTGATAAATATTCCTGCAACCACAAATCCTTTTTATGTTGAACAATTATATTTTCAAACTCCTTGTAAATATTGAGACAATTCTCCTGGTGAACCCGCTGAGTCACTAAAGCTTGGACGTTATCACTAACATTTGAAGTTAGCCGTTCACGAGAGTCTCTATACTGTAGGGCATGTGCAGTATAAATAAACACGTTGTGTTCATTAAACATATTGTCAATAACGTCTTCCTTTAGACCAACTTCTTTAGCAAAAATTCGCAATGAAAACCAAGATATATCTCCAGCCAGAAAAACATCCCGTAGCTTCTCTACCTTTTTCATATCCACAGCTATGGGGATCTGTTCAATTAACTTTTCCTTAATATTTTGCATGTCCTCGTCTTTAAAATGTTTTCTGGCTGTCTTCTCAACCTCTTCTAAGGTATAAAAATCCTTAAGGGTTAGGTTTTCTGAGGTCGCAATGTAGTTCTTCACCCATTCTTCTTTAAGCTTTTCATCAACAAGTGTTTTGGCAAAGAAATCAGTGAAGGGTGTGGAATTCTTTTCCTGTTTCTTATATTTAGAAAGGCAACGACCAATGTATTCTAAGAGAATCATCCTCACAACTTTGATAACAACTTTATCCTCTAGAGGAGTCTCATCACTTCGTTGATGTAAGTAAAGTATAAACATAGGTTTAATTAGTGACTCACATTTTATGGGTTTTTCCCCAAAATTTCTTTCAAAACTCTCTGTCATGAGTGCTTGGGCCGTGTCATTGATAAGCACTTGCCAATATTTCTTAAAACTTGGTCGGTGGAGATACCCTGATGTTGCTGTTGCTTCTATGTGTGCAATACGCAATCGCACAAACTCAGGCCTAGGCTGAGTTGGGTTTTCAAACAGAATCCTCATCCAGGTCACTCCTAAAGCTGCCATGTGAATGTCAAAATCAATAATGTATGGATTTTTTGTGATTGCATAAGTCGCACACATCGCATAGAGTCTTGTACCCATTAATGGGGCCATAATTTGGGAAGCATCTTGAGAAAAGATCGGGATTATGGCATTAAAGTTATTATCAGATACCAACTCCACTACTTTGCTCTTTTCTATGGCAACCTGGCTCATGATAGTATATGGCCATTTCAGTATACTTCTAACACTATATGACCATGGATTGATTGTTACAGAGTTACTATGTGGAGTATATACGGGAATGCCAGAGATCGTAAACAGTTTTAAAAACTCATATTTATTATTACTATTCAACATCGTGGGGAAATCTCGATCTTGCAAGTCAGATATAGTGGAGTTCATTGTTACTTGACAATAATCATCTGGATCATTTTTAATGCGCATTATCAACTTTTTTTGTTCTTCATAAATCTCCATGAACATTTTACAATCATTTCTATAATCTTCATCTGAATGACCTTTCATCTGAAGACATTTAGTTTCATATTTTCCACCTCTTACTGTTGTACTCAGAATAGTTTCAGCCAGATCTTTTTCATTTTGGAATTTTTCAGTGGTTAATATTACTCTTATTTTATTAAGCAAGGATCTTAACTCTAATTCATATTTTTTAAATTCTTTTTGTTCTAACCGATCTCGAATAGATCTACTACTGAGTTCCTCACTAGCTTGAATTGATTTCAAAATTCTTTCCATTAAAGGTAATACATCTGAAGGAACTGGTTCTTTCTTATTATTAATTTGAATAATAACCGAATTCCATTGTCGAAATACTTCATTCAACTCAAATAATGATATACGACGAAACTGGGGTGAAATGTGACATCCATTATTACCATATATTAATCTAAGTTGTTTCACTTGTTCTTGTTCACAGGGAAAATATACCCACTCATTCAGGTAGAATTTATCCTTGGCTATACCCCCTGGCAGTAAGAAACCTTTCACTGACAACTTCAGGATCGGTGAAGTTCCATCAGATATGTATCCACCAATTTTCTTCATCTCTTCCTCTAATTCATCTGACGTTTTCGCCCAGAAAAGTGAAGGCATATTGGTACTACCATTGTGCGAACGCGACCTTATATCCAGACTATACTGAACGGGAAAGTCACATCCCACACCTAACACAAAAACCTCACAAATCTTATTCTCAACCTCATTCATTTTGTCAATAACATGACTTGGCTGAATCAATGTTGTATTATGATGGCCGTCAGTAATAAGAAACACTTTGATATACCTCTCCTTACATTGGTAAACCTCATGTACAATAGTTTGTAGGGCACCAGTCAAATCTGTTTGACCATTAGCAAAATCACTATTTATTAGGTTTGTTTCTGATCGTTTTAATTCAACTTTACTGCCAAACACGAACAGATTCGTTCTCCCTACCAAATGAGGTGCTACATATTCATTCCACCCTGTCATTACACCATTCCAGTAAATGAACATGGATCCTGACACATCTGCCATGAGAATATTGTAGGTACTTGCTTGATGAGACACATTATTCTTTGGATCCGCTCCCGTTAATAATAAATCTGGTACTTTAGCTGGCATCTGGAACACTATGTGAGTCTTCTCTTCACCTTCGACATTCTTCTCTTTAATAATACAGAGTTCCATTTCCAATATCCCAAAATCATTCGTCTCTTGTTCATCATCTTCCTCTATTATAGCCATTTCAGGCGGGAGGGGGGGCAACATTAACTGCTGTGTAGATTGTTCTAAAAAATAAAAAAATAAAAAAATATATATATTAAAATAAGAAAAAAAAGGTATATTGTAAAAAATGTATATAAACATCTATATATTCGTATTATTACCTACCATCCATTGTTTCCTCTTCTAAAAAGGGACTTGGAGTTCTAGATTTGGGGTTCGTTTCAGCTTTTTCCAAGTAATTTCCCATTATGTCAGTTTGTCTTTAAGGAGAGGATGCGAAGGGCATCCTGACTGCTAATAAACTGAAGGCTCAGATGATATTCAACTCCTTTTATATAATCATACAACATGCACTTCACTTCTGTTTCATTGTCACTGATGTATCCAAGATGGACTGTATAGTAGGCATAATGTATTGTAAGATTTTTCTAAGGTACCTGATGTTTGAACACATATGATGTTTAAATATTTTTTTTTATGAAGAAGGTTTGAATCGTTTTCTTATTGGATTATCATCATTGTCTTCAACATTTTCCATTAATTCTTCATCATGTTCTTTTAAATTAAAGAATTGATTGGCATCGTATTCTGCCTGAACCTTACCCCGATTATTAATAAATTCTATTATACCACACATAATTAAACTTATTCCAGTTTGAACTAAGGCATGTATTATTATTGTACTAGAAGAAGTTGGTTGATAGTGTTTCATATCTTTCATGTCTAATGAAAGAAGCATTAATAATTTGTCAACATGTTCATTCTTGTTATTTTCAATGCGTTGTAAACTAATTATAATCTGCTTAAAAATTAGGTTTATTGACGATAAATACTGAGGATATTTCTGGAGAGCAATGTCTTTAATTTGTTCAGAAACATTTTTAAATAATTGAAAGAAGTCTTTAACATAAGAGTGATCTGATAATATGTTTTGTACCAAAGTTATCATATTTATAATATTTTTCAATTCTTCATCGTCCATATCCTCTAGATTTTGATTACCAAATTCATAAATAAATTTAGACATTTCATCATCATTGTTTTTAGGAGAACATTTTTGTTGAATGTATATTTTCAATAGATATCGTCGTAATTCTTTATTATTCTTTTTCACTTTATAATCAAATACATGACTATATAAACTACCTCTATCTTTTTGGGGGAAATGTGGTCTAGGAGATGGCAAATCTGATAGTTCTGGTTGTTTTTGTTGTTCTAGTTTTGATTCTGGTTCCATTTTAGGTTTAGGTCTTGGTTCAAGTTCAAGTATGGGTTCAGGTTCAAGTATGGGTTCGGGTTCAAGTTCAAGTATGGGTTCAGGTTCAAGTATGGGTTCAGGTTCAAGTATGGGTTCGGGTTCGGGTTGTAAAGAAATTTGTGAAAATAAAGGTAATGACGATATTGAATCTGAAGATAGTATTCTTGAGTAATCATCAGATGATGTAGGTAAATATAAATTACTATTAATAATAGATTCCATTTTTATTTACTAAGGTAATAAATGTACATTATATATTTCATCAAACCCCAAAAATATCATAATATTTTGAATGAAATTAGAATCTCGATGGTTGATTGATTTTTCCGTCATAATAAGCTTAGAAAATTGACTAGTTTGCCATTTAATTAATTTATATTTATCTATATTTTTCCTTGGATAATCTATTAGTTTTACTGACACATAAATCCCATTTTCATTTCTATAACAGTCCCAATGAAATTTTTCGGGATAAATCATACTGAGTAGTAGCGTTTGTAGTTTGAATTCAACTTCACGTCCAGCCATGAATTGACAGAATCGTTCATTGTGATTTGGATTGCATTTAAGATATTCTTTGTATTCGGTTAAATATAGATCTTGACTGGCGGATAAAAACATGAGAATGAGGCGATTTATTTCATTTAATAAACATGCACACGTTGAATTGCTCTTGGTGGCTTTGAAATGTAAAGAACAATGTAAATGTCTACAATCTGGGTTCTTTTTACTATCTGCATAAAAATTAATAGTCTTCAAAGAATCTTGATATCCTCTAATTAGATTTTTGGAGAGCATTTGACAAAGATTAGTTATACTATGTGAAGGTGGTGGAAAATTATTACGTTTATTATAAACTTGTATAGGTTTTGGTATGGAATACTCATCTAATTTAATTTCTTCTCCAAATTTATAGATAGTTGAACTCCTTATATTAAAGACAGTAAGATACTGCAATACCGGTAATTTAAAAAGGATTTGATTAATTCCATAAACCCAAGCATATTTTACATTAAACTTGGTTACTAACAATTCTAGGCACTTATTCAAATCATCATCGTCATCATCACTAATCATTTCATCTTCATCTGCCTTTAAATGTAGAGATGTATAAATATTTTTAAGAGGGCGTTATAATTGTTTGGCCGAAAAAATTCGGCCTAACACGAAAAATTTATAAAAATACTACAACGTTCTGGCAACACCGTGGTGCAAACCGTTTAATGTTATGATAATAAATAACGTAATTAGAGCAAATTTTCCAGCCGCAATTGCCCGAAATCTGGTCCTCGCGGCTCGGGTGCGCCGTAGGGTGATGCGTCATACGTTGTAAGCGTCTAGTATTTCGCAATAGAGTGGAGAATATCTTGTTATGCATATACAAATTATAAACACACTCGCTGGCAACTGTCTTCTGTGAGAGGGAGGGGCTATAATCCGATTACTCTGGTTTAGTCACCCTCTCACTGTCTGTGCCGGCGGTCGCATGCCTGACGCGCTCGCACAGATCGTATTTTCTTGCATATACTGCACAATGGATATAGTATCGGACAAGAAGAAAGCTCTAAAGGCAAGAGCTCTACGCGTTAGCCAAGTAAAGAAGGAGCGTAAAGCCACACTGAGGCAAAACAAGAGTTCCCTTGAGTGAAGAGAGAGGGCAGCCTCCCGCCCCCACAACACACTACCTCGCCTCACACCCAGGCACCCACACCTCCTGTGGCACCTGCCACACCTCTGTGGCACCTGCCACACCTCCTGCTGCACCTGCCACACCACCTGCGGCACCTGCCACACCACCTGCGGCACCTGCCACTCAAGATCTTAGACCTGCAACTCAAGACGTTCTCCCTCTTGATGTTGCAAGATGTTGCATATTTCAGACCAATTATATTAGGTTAGTATGTATTATGTTTTATATCTTGATACTATATCATAAATAATTGTAAATATAAAGCTGCTGTCTTTTTTTTTATTTTTTTTTATTTTTTTTTTTTATTTTTTTTTTAATAATTTTTTTTTTTTTTTTTTTTTTATCAGGCGATCTTCATGGAACTTACACACTTTACTGAAGGAATGCCAATCTACAAGGGTGGTAATTTTGATTGAAATTGGTAGTTCATCAACCTCAGCCAAAGGTGGCTGAACTTTGACCTTCATTTTTTACAGGTAACTAATTTGCAACTATATGGTTGAATAACTTTTTTATTTATTATTCAATTTACATGGAACTTGCACATTATATGTAGAGTCTGTGCCTCTAAAAACTCAAGTTATATATTTCCCCTAAGATCATTTATTGATTTTATATATATTTATAAACATCATTTTGTTGCATAATTTTTTGGGTGAACTTTGAAAATTTGTATTATTGCACTAAATAGGTTTGGGATAATAATGCCACTAGACAACCTTTATTATATAGTATTGTGATAGCTGAGTATCATAGAAATAATATCAGTTGATATTTGTATTTGTTATATCAACTTTAAAACATGTAAAAAAATGGTTAAAAAAAGTTTTTTTTTTTTTCTCCCTCTCTATTTAGGCTGCGATGCTGAAACTTGGACCACTTGCAGCCCTCTTCACGTGTAACACGTCAATAAATTTTCATTGCACTAGAACAACTTTTATGAACCCTAACTATCGCCCCCTTAAGAGGGAAATGAAAAGCTGATTTATCTACATTACAAAAACCATTAGACATATTTACTACTAAAACAGAAGCTTCATAAAGAATATGATTTTTATAAAGACGGGGATTATAGTAACTATCATTTGGTTCATAAGATGTTTTTTGAATGTAGTTGAAAGCTAACAATAAACAATTATTATCCATTTTTTATATATATATATATTTTAAATGTTAGAAGATTGCATGTTATATATATAGTATAATATATATTTAATTATTTATTTACATATTTTTTTAATTTATATATAAACGATTCGATTATTATTATTATTATTATTATCATCATTATTACTATTATTAATAATATTATTCTTAATATTATTAACTGCAGCATTAGTCGTAGCAGTATCGATAGTAATAGTTGTACCAATATTATCAATAGGGTTATTTGTAATTGTATTAGTAAGTATATTATTATTATTATTATTATTAGATATTGATAGAGAATTATTATTTATGGTTGGTGAAGCTTCTTTAGATGCCAATGGGTAAGTGTGATCTTCCAAATTAGAGATTGTATTTACATTCATATGACGATAACGGTGTCGTAGGGCCATTCGTGCATTGCTACCCCAGTGAATACTTTCATCATTTGTAAGCAATTGGTTAACTTCACCAACGCCATCCTCACCACTAAATTCTTCATCTTCTTCATTTCCACCTTCCATTATTATTTCACCTTGATTAATATAACTTTTTAAAAATTCCTTAACGTTTGAATGTCCTAAAATTTCACTAATAATTTTAAAAGGTAAAATATGATTCTTACCTAATTGTCTTGAAAGACTGTTAAAAGTACGTGTAGCAAAATCAGCTCGGAGTGAATGGAGACCTGCCCCTTTTAAATCTTCTTGAACACTATATTCTTCATTAGGAGATAATTTCTGATTTCTTTCTTTAGCAACTTTCCAAAGATAACTTTTAAAAACTTTATGTGTACTCTGGTAACTAGAATCAAAAATAGGTTTATCCAAATGATCAGCTATATTTGTCCCAGGATATTTCAGTAGAGTTAATCGTAACATCTTCTTATTTGCATAGGGAATGAGGTATTGAATAAAAAAAGTGGAAGCCCCTCCTTTTAATAAGGGAATGTTGCGATCCTTACCGTGTTTACTGTATACTACTGGCAAAACAACAGTCTGAGTGGCTGGGTAATATGCATCTACAACATTACGATAAGTTACATTGTTGGCTTCTTTGGCTCGAAGACCTGTATGGTATATAAGTAAAATTTTGTAAGCATGTTCAGACTGAGAAAAATTCCATATTCTAGCAACCGTCTGAGCGATCAAACGGCTATCTAAAATAGGCTTATTGTTACGGCGTAAATTAACAGATGTACGAGGAAGACGCATTTCTTGTCCAAGAATGGGACCTACGATGTACTTGTTTAGTGTTCGAACGTTGGTTAGACGCGTCATATATTTTAAATTGGCATCCCGGTTTAAATATACATTATATATATTTATCAAATCTGGTGTAACCGGTGCCTCCCGACCGACTTGCTGAAGCTTAAAACGGCCAAATTTTTCAAACGTACACTTGTAATTCTTCAAACTAGATGGGTTAAGTAATAAACGTTTTTTGCGCCTTTGTAGTGTGGATATAGGAGGAGAAGATTGTTGTTTATTGGTTTCTTCATCTTCATTTTCGACATATGTTATAATTTCTCGTTGCGTACGTGGATTAAAAATAGGACGATTGAATTCCTGTTTTATACATTCCAAATCACTTTGGTTTAGGTATTTACTAAATATTTGATCAATAACATGTTCATCCATTTTTTTATATATTTACCAAAAATTTTATATTAGAGGGGGTAAGTATATGTGTATTAGAGGAATAGTAATGAATAGGAATATATATGTGCTGAAGCACAATATAATACTTGTATAATTTACATAAGTTAAGCTTACAGGCACAGAAAACATTTCACCCATATATTTTGTATAATTATTTGTTATAATTTCTTTCATTTGAGCAATTTTATCTAAACAAGAAAGACTAGGATTATTATTATTATTATTATTATTATTATTATTATTATTATTATTATTGTTAATATTACTAATTTTGTTATTAATGTTCCCTGCAGTTATCTCATGTTGAAAATTCCGAATTTGTCGTATATCTTTGCTTATATTATCATAAATAAACTTTTCTAAATCAGGAATAATATAGAGATAATATACAGATACAATTTGTTGAAGTTTTTCTTTACGCAAATCAATATTAAACATGCTATTTAATGATATACCGACTAAACTAAAAATTAAACTATAATTTTGTGATGGTAATAAAATAGATAAAAATATAGAGGCTATATTAAATATATTCATAATTTTAGAACATAACGAATATAATCGAGATATTGAACAAAAATTTTCATAATTTTTATAAATTTTATCAATTTCATCAATATATTGTTCAATTATTAAATTATCTAATTCTAAAAGTATGTTATTTTCATGTTGTAAGCCGTTATTACTATTCATTGTAATTATTTTTTGTATTATTTAAAAAATATAATGTTGGATATATCTAATACAAAAATTTACTATTGTTTACAATGTTCAGGATTTTTCTGTTGGATTCTTAATATTCCCATCGAGTATAAATATTGTCCCAAGTGTTTTTCAACAGCCACAATTAATGTCTACATTAAAGATGCCAAGTTCTTATTGGATGCGTCAATTACTAATGAAATTTGCGAGCGAGGAAATACTAATAAAGAATTCAAACTTCATGAATGTACTAAACACTCAGATTATACCTCATTTATGGAAAAAAGTTCCCAATCTGGAAGAAGAATGTTTTCTCTTATTCTCATCCCCCCCTGTAGCACCTGAGGGTAGATTAAAATTTCAACAGAATGCGGTAACACAACCAAATTTATCCTCATTACAAACAATATCTGTAATCTATTTAAATAAAAGTGATACAAATATGTTGAGTATCACCAGTAACGGTATTTTAAAAATAAATGTTTCTCAGGAAATTGGAGAAATTTTATTAGTAGCTATACTATTTATTAAATCAATTGGAAAAACATATGTTATTATATCAGTCGAAGATAATAGTATTAGTGTAGTATGTATTTTAAAAAATCATATTAAAGGAGGAAAATTTTTTAATCAACAACTTTCCCAATTTCGTAAAAGCTATATCTATACCAACTTTTCAGTATACAGCCACTTGGAAATATTTAAACAATTATTGAGAGGAACCAATACCCTTTAAAACTTGTGGATTATTACATCGACATATGGCACAAAATAACTTGTCAAAGTTATCCATCTGGTAACAAGAAATACATATACCATGCCCACAATGTAATATTATAAGATCTTTATCGCTATTTTCATTTAAACAAATTGGACAAGTAAAGCGGACATATTTGGAATATATGGCTAAAGCTTCTGGAAGATTTTGCTGTTGGAGATAACAGTCTTCCTGGTCTTCATTTTTTATAGTGATGTGATCATAATTCCATAAAATATATACTTCAGCTTCTACCAAGTTTTTATTATCAACATAACAATTATTGATGTTAGATAATTCATGGAATTTACTGTACATTTGTAATGATGATCTTTTTTTATCCTTATTACGTTTTTTTCTTTTTCGTTTTCGTTTTCGTTTAAGATAATGTCGATTTCTTTGGGGATCTTGTAAATAAAGTAAATAAATATTTTCTCCTTTAGTTATCATTTTTTATTAATTTTATACGTCCTGTGAGTGCGAGATGATGGAGAAGTTTTAGTGGATTTTTTAAATGGTGTGTCTGTAAACGATATGTCATTAGTGTATATATGTTACTTTTTAAATACTCAAGAGGTCGGCGACACATTTTGGTTTTTTGGGGAATATTTAAAGAAGTAGTTGACTCTTCCACAGAAAAAACATATGCTATTTCAGGAAATTCTGATAATGTACAACATATATTATTCTTTGGGGGGGAAGTAGGATGGTAGATGAGTTGGCCTTGTTCTACGAAAAAATGATAATTTTGAGGCATAATATGAACAAAAACATTTTCACGTTCATTTTTAGTATTTTTATTATTATGTTTATATACAGCCATAGAGTATGGTATGAGTGGTAAAGATTCTTTTTCTATTGTCTTTCTTTTATTGTTTAGTATCAGATTTTTACTTACTTCAATCTGATTTGGTGAAAAATATATAAATAAATAAAACCAAATAATAATACTAAGAATAGTAAGAATAACGAAAAATAAAATATCATAATACATACACATTTTTTGTATAATTAAATATTTAGTCTAGTGACTATTCTTCGCGATGGTAAATCTGGAGAGGTAAGACTTTTTAAAAATAATTGATAAAATATATTATCATTATCATTAGCATTATATGATGATATATCTGATAATACCATTTGAGCTTCTCGTGGAGTTAACTGTAATCCCTCTTTTTTTTCTCCATTCTCTCTCTCATGTGTAGGACAATTGTTTTTATTCATAGCACATCTCACACTCTCTATATCCCATTGCACTGTACTAGGTGGACTAATAATACGGACGTGTTCCAACGAAGTTTGAATCATAGTTGTAGATAAATGTTCAATACCCTCCTTTATTTTCAATTCATTATCTTGGAAAAGTTTTTCAAATATTTTAGTTATATTTTCATCATGTTTGGTAATTTTTAAAAACTTCTTTGGATTCCCTAATATCGACTGTGAGATGGTGAGATTAGATGACCCAAAGGCTGGAGGAGGTGGTAACACTTTCATATTTCAAATATAAAAATAATAAGATCAAATAAGACAATGATCAGTTTATCAAAGTGTGATATTTTAAAATTACATGAGGCACAGAAACATCAAAATGTCAATACCCATTTGTTACATTTATACAATCCCCAAAATATTGGAAATAAAAAAAATAGGGATTTGGAAGAATTTCCGTTAGTTTATGATTCAAAGTTATATAAGTTTATCACATATGTAAAAGAATACAAATCTAAATTAGGAAGTAATGTAGCTATTATTGAAAAATTTGATAAACATTTTTTATCTTGCTCGCCTCAGTATGTATTAGGACATTACCTCATGGGTGATACAGGTGTTAACAGATATTATCAAGAATTTCAAACAAAATTAGGTGATATTAGCCATATATCGGGAAGTTTTGCCCTAGGTAACATGTTAACTCCAAATTTGGATTATACAATGTGGATTAGGTCTGAAGATTTACAGCTCCATCGTATATTTGTTGGTCAAGTATTTCTGACAGTTTCACAAATGCGTCAACTAATAAGTCAGTCTCCATACAGAAAACATCAAATACTAGGTTTCAGTGATGTTACTACACCTTCGAATTTTGAAAAATTGGTTAACGAAGAAAATGCTGCCCAGTTCTTTGATTTTATTCCATTTCTTCGTAACCATTCAAAATCAGTTCTTGAAAAAGATATGGTATATATTACTGAAAAAATTGTATATTGTAAAACTTAAAGTAATGTAATTTCAAATAAAAAATGAATAAACAGGAATCAACTAAAATTATTAATACCTTAGATCAATTATTATTGCTTCCTATAGGTAAATTATATGGACAAATTCAAGATATAAATGATACAGCTATTATAAAGAAGATTTTAGATGATTTTAATGATATTATTATTAAAGGAGATGAAAATATTCAAAAAATCATTGATCCAAATCTCTTAGCATTTTCTAACAAAACTAATATTCAAAATTTCAAAGCAAATATAGAAGCACTTCTTTGTGGTGACCTTTATTTTTTAAGAAAATTAACATTTATATATGGAACAAAAGTACGAGAAATGTTCCGGATACATATTCAGACTAAATATCCATATTATATTTATTGTAATTATTTACAAGATGTAAATATGTTGCTTACGTGTCTTAATGATTGTGAAATATATGATGAAAAATCTCTATGTACAATATTTAATGATGATAATATATATAATAATATCCAGGCAATTATAATTTGGACAAGATTTAAAGAGTGGTTTAAAATTTATCCATACTGTTCCATTCTAAAACAAATTTCAAAATTAGAAACAAGTGAGAGTTTTATAGAATTTATGCGTTTACATAATAAAATTAATACTGGATGTTTTCGATATAGTCTTGTAAATTTTGGAGATCGAATTTTTCTCATAAGAGACAAATATAAACGAAGATTTTGTAATGAAAGTTTAGTACACAATGAAAAAAAAAATATTATAGAAGATGCTTCCCATCCTTTAGCTACCATTCAAGATGAGCAGTTATATTGGAACTGTAGTAATTCAATGGATATTGAAAGTTTATTGCAAACTTCATCTTTTGAGAAAGCAGTTTTTAATAAAGGATGTAAAGCTCTATGTAATCCACATAATTATAATTTAGCTAAAACCTACTTATATCCTAATTCAAAAATACATCCCATTGACCCAAATTTTAATAAAAAATTTATTTATGTATGTGAAACTGGGTCGATTTTGAGGTTAATATCATTGGAACTTCAAGAACATTCTCTTAGACATTACACCGTTATACATCCCACAAATATATTTAATTACCATAATACTATTATACTTTTGTTATTTATCATAATAATAATATTAATTGTTTACTTTTATTTATACATATATAAAAATATATAATGACTATAGTTAGTATAGAAACTATTACCCCCAGCAACACCCCTAACCCTAACCCCAGCAACACCCCTAACCCTAACCCCAGCAACAACCCTAACCCTAACACCAGCAATAACCCTAACCCTAACCCCAGCAACACCCCTAACCCTAACCCTAACCTCAGCAACACCCCTAACCCTAACCCTAACCTCAGCAACAACCCTAACCCTAACCCCAGCAACAACCCTAACCCTAACCCCATCAACAACCCTAACCCCAGCAACGACCCTAACCCAAGCAACGACCCTAACCCCAACAACACCCCTAACCCCAGCAACCCCCCTAACCCTAATTCTAGCAACAACCCTAATAATTCAAGTGACAACCCTAATAATTCCAGCAACAACCCTAATCCCAGCAACACCAACCCGATCTCAAGTCCTACCTCCAACTCCACCAACCTTAACCAACCTAATAATCAAAATTCAAATAACATTATAAATAATCGCCAAACAAAAGTTATATTAAAACTAATTACAATTACACTTATGACATCTGTTTTTGGTACAGTTTTATATATTCTTGGAGATAATATGGTAAATAGAAAAATTTATGAATGTATAACCCCTTATTTGTTATCTCATATACAAAATAATTTGAATAATTATTCGATAATTTCTAATTAAAAACATACAGAGTCAGTACCTGATGTGAATTCAATTTTAATATTTAAAATAATTTTAAACACTTATAATTTGTAAAAAAAAAAAAAAAAAAAAAAAAAAAAAAAAACGTGTGTCATACTTCTCAAATTTAGGTAGGCTATGATATAAAAACAGCATTTATTACACATTTTTACACATCCAAAGTATAATAATAGCATTAAACTTATAGTTAAAAACTAATCCTTAATAATATAGTCTATTAGAACAGTTTGATCAATTTGTTGGTTTCCTGATATAGAAGTGAATTTTGGATAATGTAATTCCACTATTCACCTTTTCAAAATTTTCCTCTAGATAATGGGAAAAAAGAGCATTACACTCACAACAAAACATTTTATCTCCAACATAAATGAACTTGTTTCCCTTAAACTCTTTAATAGCATATAAGGCATCACTATAATATTCATACTTTAAAGGTTCTCTTTCACTTAGGTTGAGTTCATCTATCATTTCATAATATCCTGAAGTGCTCATATAAAAACTACCCTCAGCCATTGCACTTGGGATTGAACTCTTTTTTTCTAGTGGCCATGTCATTAAAAGAACATCAGGATGATATTTATTATTAATTGCCTCAGAGATATTTATATTATCAACCTCCATCCATGATATAGAATTTATGTTTGAGTAATTATCAGTAGCTTTCACGTCCACATTTCTTAATCTCAATAGATTTTCAATGAATGCAGTGCCAGCAAAAACACTTACAAGAGAACCTTCACCTGTGAATTTAATAATTGCATCTATTTCTATTTCTAGTGGCAAATAATGATCAAATACTCCTCGTAGCATTCTACACAAATCAGGAAAAATATGAAGACAGTTAATTATATACACAATTTCTTCTTCCAATGGGTAAATTGAAGAAAACTTCTTGGATATTTTATTCCTTTTTACATCTAGTGAGAAATCCATCTGTTTCTCCAACTGCCTTTTTTCTTCATCTGGTGTTATTATTGTGTATATCTTCTTTTCATCTGCATTCAAGATAAAATTCCACCACTCTGCAGCGTTCGAAGATGATATTTTATCTTGGAATTTTCTTATAAATAACTTTGGTAACTTTCCACCATGAGTGGGAATTTCATCAAATTCTGAAAAAAAAAACTATCAAAAAGGACTTTTCGACAGCCTCTGTTCAATAAAACTGTCCCACACACATGGCACGGTATTTCATATGCATGTTGTGTGTTGAAATGTATTACTAAGTAGTACATTGCAAAGAACTTTTTCTGGCAAATATCACAGGCAAAACATTTTCTTGTCAAAATTTTAGACAGATAATTACCATTGCAGATTTCTCTCTCACACCGATCACATTTTGTATGGGTCAGGTAAGACTGATGATCAAATAAAAAAATAACTTTATCACCCTTGTATGTTGAAATATTCTTAAAAAAACTTTTAGGAGATGTCATTATCAGCACTTGATTATAACAGTCTGTTCCACCACTAGTAATCTCTTCACCATTCACAAAGGCTTCACCTCTCCATTCCAATTGACGTAGTTCTTGTTCAAGTTGAGTCCAACCATTAGAGGGTGATGATATTAGTAGTCGAACATTTTGATCCATAATAAATTTTTGAATGGTTGAACCCATCTCATATTCTGGTTTTGTGTCTGGTCTCACTATATATTTTTTTTGTTCATAAGTCAGATTTCGCCACATAATCTTTGCAACCGGACTTTCCCATATTTTGCTAGTGTCTGTTATTTGGGTTATAATATCATTGCCTAGTGGCCTAAACTGATGATTTTCATTTTCAATAAACTTGTTAAAAACAGAAATTACTTTTCTCCATATGTCTGTGCCAGTCATAATGTTCAATCCAATCTACCACCTGTAAAATCAAATGTATGATAGGTTAAATTTTTACAGACATATTGTGCAAATTAATGTTTATATATATTTCATATTTCAATCAGAGGAAAAAAAAAAAGATAAGCCTTATCATTTTGTGCTGAAGGTCGGTTATTTTAATAGTTTATTTACATTGTTTATGTATCAACTTTTGTGGTAAGATATGATTAATTCCAAACGATGTCATTCCTACCACATTAGAAAACATTTTCACTGATTATGACCATTATTGTAATTTTTTATTAAAAAAAATGTTAATTATTAGTAAAAAATCATATGATTACAACAAGATTCAGAACAGAATAATTAATTGAAAAAAAAAAATAATAATGAATTTCTTGGACCAATCTTCTGAAGGCTTTGTTGTTCTGTTGTAGCTAGTTAATATAAAGCTTCCATATAGAAGTCATCGTCCAATGTTCATTTTCTCCATCTTCATTTTCTCCATCTTCATTTTCTCCATCTTCATTTCTCCATCTTCATTTTCTCCATCTTCATCTTGTTTTACCTCAGTGCAACATCCTTTATAATCAGGGTTGTAGAGAGCTGTAAACTCATTCTGTAAATAAACTTTCTGATTGAGTAATCTCAAATGTTCAGGTAAGCTTAAATCCACTCCTGCATATTTTTTGGCAATCTCTGCCATTACCTTAACCCATTCTATAACACTTTCAATTTTACTGTAGCATACTTCTATTCTTCCCAAACCGAGGTGAACAGGCGTTATGATCTGTGACTCCAAACGGAAGTTATCATATAACATTTCTACTGCTCGTATTTTCATAATTCTTTGAACTAAATTATTACAGTTTCTTTTTTTTGGATTTGTAGCCTCATACTGCTGCTTTTCAATCTCCGCTAAGCTCCTTATGCGTGCAATAAATTTGGGGATATCTTCATAATCCACTACACAATGCCCAATGGCGATAGTCACAATCACATCATTAACAGAAGCTGGATAAAAAGAGTCATCCAGCACCTGTGGCCGGTATATCCCGTCCTCACTTGATGGCACCACTGTCCATTTGGAGGGGGGGTTTTCGGGAGAAGCCTTACTTGATGGCGCCGCTGTCCATTGGGAGGGAGGGGGTTCATGAGAATCCTTACTTGATGGAGCCGCTGTCAATTTGGAGGGGGGGTGGTTTTCAGGAGAATCCTTACTTGATGGCGCCGCTGTCCATTTGGAGGGGGGGGGATCAGGAGAATCCTTACTTGATGGCGCCGCTGTCCATTTGGAGGGGGAGGGTTCAGGAGAATCCTTACTTGATGGCGCCGCTGCTGTCCATTTGGAGGGGGGGTGGGTTTCGGGAGAATCCTGACTTGATGGTGGTGCTGCTGCTGCTGTCCATTTGGAGGGGGAAGTTTCGGGAGAATCCTGACTTGATGGTGGTGGTGCTGCTGCTGTCCATTTGGAGGGGGAAGTTTCGGGAGAATCCTGACTTGATGGTGGTGCTGCTGTTGCTGTCCATTTGGAGGGGGGGTGGGTTTCGGGAGAATCCTGACTTGATGGTGATGGTGCTGCTGCTGTCCATTTGGAGGGGGGGTGGGTTTCGGGAGAATCCTGACTTGATGGTGGTGGTGCTGCTGCTGTCCATTTGGAGGGGGGGTGGGTTTCGGGAGAATCCTGACTTGATGGTGGTGGTGCTGCTGCTGTCCATTTGGAGGGGGAAGTTTCGGGAGAATCCTGACTTGATGGTGGTGCTGCTGCTGCTGTCCATTTGGAGGGGGAGGGTTCGGGAGCAGACTCACAGATAGTGTTGTCATCACTAATTTGTGCCATTCCTGACTGAAGAAGGAGTGATTTACAATTACACTGTTTATTATTATTATTATTATTATTACTATTTTATTTATTTTCTCACAATGCTACCCACCATCCGTCTGTCCTCTTTATCCCACTTAAGTACACATTAGAGAGTTGCGCCAGCATGTTTCTCTACACTTTGGTGGCCAATTTAAATCTGGTTCTCCCCTCCCCCCCCAAAAAAAAGCAGCTCCCAACCACCTCGGTGAGATCACTCTAATTTATCATTGTGGGTCGGTTGTTTAATCTATGAAAGTCTCTTAAGAAAGCAACTGGTGAAAGCGGCATATCAACTTATTATTTAAATACATAATACTTTTAAATCTTCTACAGCTCTCTTCCAGAATCCAATCATTAGATGTTCTAGACCTTCATTAAGTATGAATTGTTTAAGGTGTAAATGGGGAATTTGGATGGTGGTATCTATCTTTTCATGCAATGTGGCTACATTCCAACATTCTGTTTCAGTATCCGAAACCAAACTTTTTACAATCTTCTGAGTGCATTGGGCTACTAAACTACAATTTTTTCTCATCTGAGATGATAATAAACCCTCATCTTTCAAGATAAAACTACAAATTTTATCCTTTTCCCCAGTTTGAATTATATTAATAAAGAGTTTGGGATTACGGGTTACAAAAATTATACATTCTCTCTTATAATAAGAGTAATAGATGATAATCATTTCGATAAAAAATGATCCATATTCTTTTCCCCCTAAGCGAGCAATTAGTGCATTATATTTTTTAGTTTTTTCCACATGATAAACTCTGTCAATGCTTTTGAAGTCATTACAAAATTTTAAGTCAATGATGTATATATTGTCACAGTCTTCATCACCATCACTAAAAATGCGACAAGAATAGTTTTCATATTTAAACCATACTCTGTCATTAATTCATTAACCAAAGTTTCATATAAATTTTTCATGTATGGTTCCATATATTTTATGGTCTGACATTTTTTGGTTTTACATAAACTATATTGGTTGATTTGATACCAGGAATTATCAACCTCTTTTTCAAAACATTCACCCATTTTTCATAAACATCATATTGTCCAGTTGATTTCCAATTAATGTGTTCAAACATCAGGTACCTAAAATAAAAATCTCGCTTGAAATAGTTTTTTGTTAACAGAAATTCTTCTTCATCACATTTGTAGTATGTCGACCAAAGTGGAATTGATATTCCATCGATTCGCATCATCTCTCTTAAAGTTTCTTTTTCCTCTTCTGAAGCTTGAAACCATCTTTAGAAATGTAAGAGGGTCCTTGGCAAAGGATTTATATCCATTGTTATTGCTTCTTATATTAAATTTTTCGTCATAAACACATAATATTGTATATCTTTCATCTATATTTGAAATAAGTTCGATGAAGAATCCTTCGTTTCTATTTGACATCGTAGTATAAATTGAAATTGTGATGCTAGTGGTTTCCC
>NW_027191003.1:0-20135 GCF_040958095.1 Procambarus clarkii
AATAATTTGTCAACATGTTCATTCTTGTTATTTTCAATGCGTTGTAAACTAATTATAATCTGCTTAAAAATTAGGTTTATTGACGATAAATACTGAGGATATTTCTGGAGAGCAATGTCTTTAATTTGTTCAGAAACATTTTTAAATAATTGAAAGAAGTCTTTAACATAAGAGTGATCTGATAATATGTTTTGTACCAAAGTTATCATATTTATAATATTTTTCAATTCTTCATCGTCCATATCCTCTAGATTTTGATTACCAAATTCATAAATAAATTTAGACATTTCATCATCATTGTTTTTAGGAGAACATTTTTGTTGAATGTATATTTTCAATAGATATCGTCGTAATTCTTTATTATTCTTTTTCACTTTATAATCAAATACATGACTATATAAACTACCTCTATCTTTTTTGGGGAAATGTGGTCTAGGAGATGGCAAATCTGATAGTTCTGGTTGTTTTTGTTGTTCTAGTTTTGATTCTGGTTCCATTTTAGGTTTAGGTCTTGGTTCAAGTTCAAGTATGGGTTCAGGTTCAAGTATGGGTTCGGGTTCAAGTTCAAGTATGGGTTCAGGTTCAAGTATGGGTTCAGGTTCAAGTATGGGTTCGGGTTCGGGTTGTAAAGAAATTTGTGAAAATAAAGGTAATGACGATATTGAATCTGAAGATAGTATTCTTGAGTAATCATCAGATGATGTAGGTAAATATAAATTACTATTAATAATAGATTCCATTTTTATTTACTAAGGTAATAAATGTACATTATATATTTCATCAAACCCCAAAAATATCATAATATTTTGAATGAAATTAGAATCTCGATGGTTGATTGATTTTTCCGTCATAATAAGCTTAGAAAATTGACTAGTTTGCCATTTAATTAATTTATATTTATCTATATTTTTCCTTGGATAATCTATTAGTTTTACTGACACATAAATCCCATTTTCATTTCTATAACAGTCCCAATGAAATTTTTCGGGATAAATCATACTGAGTAGTAGCGTTTGTAGTTTGAATTCAACTTCACGTCCAGCCATGAATTGACAGAATCGTTCATTGTGATTTGGATTGCATTTAAGATATTCTTTGTATTCGGTTAAATATAGATCTTGACTGGCGGATAAAAACATGAGAATGAGGCGATTTATTTCATTTAATAAACATGCACACGTTGAATTGCTCTTGGTGGCTTTGAAATGTAAAGAACAATGTAAATGTCTACAATCTGGGTTCTTTTTACTATCTGCATAAAAATTAATAGTCTTCAAAGAATCTTGATATCCTCTAATTAGATTTTTGGAGAGCATTTGACAAAGATTAGTTATACTATGTGAAGGTGGTGGAAAATTATTACGTTTATTATAAACTTGTATAGGTTTTGGTATGGAATACTCATCTAATTTAATTTCTTCTCCAAATTTATAGATAGTTGAACTCCTTATATTAAAGACAGTAAGATACTGCAATACCGGTAATTTAAAAAGGATTTGATTAATTCCATAAACCCAAGCATATTTTACATTAAACTTGGTTACTAACAATTCTAGGCACTTATTCAAATCATCATCGTCATCATCACTAATCATTTCATCTTCATCTGCCTTTAAATGTAGAGATGTATAAATATTTTTAAGAGGGAAATGAAAAGCTGATTTATCTACATTACAAAAACCATTAGACATATTTACTACTAAAACAGAAGCTTCATAAAGAATATGATTTTTATAAAGACGGGGATTATAGTAACTATCATTTGGTTCATAAGATGTTTTTTGAATGTAGTTGAAAGCTAACAATAAACAATTATTGTCCATTTTTTATATATATATATTATAAATGTTAGAAGATTGCATGTTATATATAGTATAATATATATTTAATTATTTATTTACATATTTTTTTTATTTATATATAAACGATTCGATTATTATTATTATTATTATCATCATTATTACTATTATTAATAATATTATTCTTAATATTATTAACTGCAGCATTAGTCGTAGCAGTATCGATAGTAATAGTTGTACCAATATTATCAATAGGGTTATTTGTAATTGTATTAGTAAGTATATTATTATTATTATTATTATTATTAGATATTGATAGAGAATTATTATTTATGGTTGGTGAAGCTTCTTTAGATGCCAATGGGTAAGTGTGATCTTCCAAATTAGAGATTGTATTTACATTCATATGACGATAACGGTGTCGTAGGGCCATTCGTGCATTGCTACCCCAGTGAATACTTTCATCATTTGTAAGCAATTGGTTAACTTCACCAACGCCATCCTCACCACTAAATTCTTCATCTTCTTCATTTCCACCTTCCATTATTATTTCACCTTGATTAATATAACTTTTTAAAAATTCCTTAACGTTTGAATGTCCTAAAATTTCACTAATAATTTTAAAAGGTAAAATATGATTCTTACCTAATTGTCTTGAAAGACTGTTAAAAGTACGTGTAGCAAAATCAGCTCGGAGTGAATGGAGACCTGCCCCTTTTAAATCTTCTTGAACACTATATTCTTCATTAGGAGATAATTTCTGATTTCTTTCTTTAGCAACTTTCCAAAGATAACTTTTAAAAACTTTATGTGTACTCTGGTAACTAGAATCAAAAATAGGTTTATCCAAATGATCAGCTATATTTGTCCCAGGATATTTCAGTAGAGTTAATCGTAACATCTTCTTATTTGCATAGGGAATGAGGTATTGAATAAAAAAAGTGGAAGCCCCTCCTTTTAATAAGGGAATGTTGCGATCCTTACCGTGTTTACTGTATACTACTGGCAAAACAACAGTCTGAGTGGCTGGGTAATATGCATCTACAACATTACGATAAGTTACATTGTTGGCTTCTTTGGCTCGAAGACCTGTATGGTATATAAGTAAAATTTTGTAAGCATGTTCAGACTGAGAAAAATTCCATATTCTAGCAACCGTCTGAGCGATCAAACGGCTATCTAAAATAGGCTTATTGTTACGGCGTAAATTAACAGATGTACGAGGAAGACGCATTTCTTGTCCAAGAATGGGACCTACGATGTACTTGTTTAGTGTTCGAACGTTGGTTAGACGCGTCATATATTTTAAATTGGCATCCCGGTTTAAATATACATTATATATATTTATCAAATCTGGTGTAACCGGTGCCTCCCGACCGACTTGCTGAAGCTTAAAACGGCCAAATTTTTCAAACGTACACTTGTAATTCTTCAAACTAGATGGGTTAAGTAATAAACGTTTTTTGCGCCTTTGTAGTGTGGATATAGGAGGAGAAGATTGTTGTTTATTGGTTTCTTCATCTTCATTTTCGACATATGTTATAATTTCTCGTTGCGTACGTGGATTAAAAATAGGACGATTGAATTCCTGTTTTATACATTCCAAATCACTTTGGTTTAGGTATTTACTAAATATTTGATCAATAACATGTTCATCCATTTTTTTATATATTTACCAAAAATTTTATATTAGAGGGGGTAAGTATATGTGTATTAGAGGAATAGTAATGAATAGGAATATATATGTGCTGAAGCACAATATAATACTTGTATAATTTACATAAGTTAAGCTTACAGGCACAGAAAACATTTCACCCATATATTTTGTATAATTATTTGTTATAATTTCTTTCATTTGAGCAATTTTATCTAAACAAGAAAGACTAGGATTATTATTATTATTATTATTATTATTATTATTATTATTATTGTTAATATTACTAATTTTGTTATTAATGTTCCCTGCAGTTATCTCATGTTGAAAATTCCGAATTTGTCGTATATCTTTGCTTATATTATCATAAATAAACTTTTCTAAATCAGGAATAATATAGAGATAATATACAGATACAATTTGTTGAAGTTTTTCTTTACGCAAATCAATACTAAACATGCTATTTAATGATATACCGACTAAACTAAAAATTAAACTATAATTTTGTGATGGTAATAAAATAGATAAAAATATAGAGGCTATATTAAATATATTCATAATTTTAGAACATAACGAATATAATCGAGATATTGAACAAAAATTTTCATAATTTTTATAAATTTTATCAATTTCATCAATATATTGTTCAATTATTAAATTATCTAATTCTAAAAGTATGTTATTTTCATGTTGTAAGCCGTTATTACTATTCATTGTAATTATTTTTTGTATTATTTAAAAAATATAATGTTGGATATATCTAATACAAAAATTTACTATTGTTTACAATGTTCAGGATTTTTCTGTTGGATTCTTAATATTCCCATCGAGTATAAATATTGTCCCAAGTGTTTTTCAACAGCCACAATTAATGTCTACATTAAAGATGCCAAGTTCTTATTGGATGCGTCAATTACTAATGAAATTTGCGAGCGAGGAAATACTAATAAAGAATTCAAACTTCATGAATGTACTAAACACTCAGATTATACCTCATTTATGGAAAAAAGTTCCCAATCTGGAAGAAGAATGTTTTCTCTTATTCTCATCCCCCCCTGTAGCACCTGAGGGTAGATTAAAATTTCAACAGAATGCGGTAACACAACCAAATTTATCCTCATTACAAACAATATCTGTAATCTATTTAAATAAAAGTGATACAAATATGTTGAGTATCACCAGTAACGGTATTTTAAAAATAAATGTTTCTCAGGAAATTGGAGAAATTTTATTAGTAGCTATACTATTTATTAAATCAATTGGAAAAACATATGTTATTATATCAGTCGAAGATAATAGTATTAGTGTAGTATGTATTTTAAAAAATCATATTAAAGGAGGAAAATTTTTTAATCAACAACTTTCCCAATTTCGTAAAAGCTATATCTATACCAACTTTTCAGTATACAGCCACTTGGAAATATTTAAACAATTATTGAGAGGAACCAATACCCTTTAAAACTTGTGGATTATTACATCGACATATGGCACAAAATAACTTGTCAAAGTTATCCATCTGGTAACAAGAAATACATATACCATGCCCACAATGTAATATTATAAGATCTTTATCGCTATTTTCATTTAAACAAATTGGACAAGTAAAGCGGACATATTTGGAATATATGGCTAAAGCTTCTGGAAGATTTTGCTGTTGGAGATAACAGTCTTCCTGGTCTTCATTTTTTATAGTGATGTGATCATAATTCCATAAAATATATACTTCAGCTTCTACCAAGTTTTTATTATCAACATAACAATTATTGATGTTAGATAATTCATGGAATTTACTGTACATTTGTAATGATGATCTTTTTTTATCCTTATTACGTTTTTTTCTTTTTCGTTTTCGTTTTCGTTTAAGATAATGTCGATTTCTTTGGGGATCTTGTAAATAAAGTAAATAAATATTTTCTCCTTTAGTTATCATTTTTTATTAATTTTATACGTCCTGTGAGTGCGAGATGATGGAGAAGTTTTAGTGGATTTTTTAAATGGTGTGTCTGTAAACGATATGTCATTAGTGTATATATGTTACTTTTTAAATACTCAAGAGGTCGGCGACACATTTTGGTTTTTTGGGGAATAGTTAAAGAAGTAGTTGACTCTTCCACAGAAAAAACATATGCTATTTCAGGAAATTCTGATAATGTACAACATATATTATTCTTTTGGGGGGAAGTAGGATGGTAGATGAGTTGGCCTTGTTCTACGAAAAAATGATAATTTTGAGGCATAATATGAACAAAAACATTTTCACGTTCATTTTTAGTATTTTTATTATTATGTTTATATACAGCCATAGAGTATGGTATGAGTGGTAAAGATTCTTTTTCTATTGTCTTTCTTTTATTGTTTAGTATCAGATTTTTACTTACTTCAATCTGATTTGGTGAAAAATATATAAATAAATAAAACCAAATAATAATACTAAGAATAGTAAGAATAACGAAAAATAAAATATCATAATACATACACATTTTTTGTATAATTAAATATTTAGTCTAGTGACTATTCTTCGCGATGGTAAATCTGGAGAGGTAAGACTTTTTAAAAATAATTGATAAAATATATTATCATTATCATTAGCATTACATGATGATATATCTGATAATACCATTTGAGCTTCTCGTGGAGTTAACTGTAATCCCTCTTTTTTTTCTCCATTCTCTCTCTCATGTGTAGGACAATTGTTTTTATTCATAGCACATCTCACACTCTCTATATCCCATTGCACTGTACTAGGTGGACTAATAATACGGACGTGTTCCAACGAAGTTTGAATCATAGTTGTAGATAAATGTTCAATACCCTCCTTTATTTTCAATTCATTATCTTGGAAAAGTTTTTCAAATATTTTAGTTATATTTTCATCATGTTTTGTAATTTTTAAAAACTTCTTTGGATTCCCTAATATCGACTGTGAGGTGGTGAGATTAGATGACCCAAAGGCTGGAGGAGGTGGTAACACTTTCATATTTCAAATATAAAAATAATAAGATCAAATAAGACAATGATCAGTTTATCAAAGTGTGATATTTTAAAATTACATGAGGCACAGAAACATCAAAATGTCAATACCCATTTGTTACATTTATACAATCCCCAAAATATTGGAAATAAAAAAAATAGGGATTTGGAAGAATTTCCGTTAGTTTATGATTCAAAGTTATATAAGTTTATCACATATGTAAAAGAATACAAATCTAAATTAGGAAGTAATGTAGCTATTATTGAAAAATTTGATAAACATTTTTTATCTTGCTCGCCTCAGTATGTATTAGGACATTACCTCATGGGTGATACAGGTGTTAACAGATATTATCAAGAATTTCAAACAAAATTAGGTGATATTAGCCATATATCGGGAAGTTTTGCCCTAGGTAACATGTTAACTCCAAATTTGGATTATACAATGTGGATTAGGTCTGAAGATTTACAGCTCCATCGTATATTTGTTGGTCAAGTATTTCTGACAGTTTCACAAATGCGTCAACTAATAAGTCAGTCTCCATACAGAAAACATCAAATACTAGGTTTCAGTGATGTTACTACACCTTCGAATTTTGAAAAATTGGTTAACGAAGAAAATGCTGCTCAGTTCTTTGATTTTATTCCATTTCTTCGTAACCATTCAAAATCAGTTCTTGAAAAAGATATGGTATATATTACTGAAAAAATTGTATATTGTAAAACTTAAAGTAATGTAATTTCAAATAAAAAATGAATAAACAGGAAGCAACTAAAATTATTAATACCTTAGATCAATTATTATTGCTTCCTATAGGTAAATTATATGGACAAATTCAAGATATAAATGATACAGCTATTATAAAGAAGATTTTAGATGATTTTAATGATATTATTATTAAAGGAGATGAAAATATTCAAAAAATCATTGATCCAAATCTCTTAGCATTTTCTAACAAAACTAATATTCAAAATTTCAAAGCAAATATAGAAGCACTTCTTTGTGGTGACCTTTATTTTTTAAGAAAATTAACATTTATATATGGAACAAAAGTACGAGAAATGTTCCGGATACATATTCAGACTAAATATCCATATTATATTTATTGTAATTATTTACAAGATGTAAATATGTTGCTTACGTGTCTTAATGATTGTGAAATATATGATCATCATTACATTTGTAATGATGATCTTTTTTTATCCTTATTACGTTTTTTTCTTTTTCGTTTTCGTTTTCGTTTAAGATAATGTCGATTTCTTTGGGGATCTTGTAAATAAAGTAAATAAATATTTTCTCCTTTAGTTATCATTTTTTATTAATTTTATACGTCCTGTGAGTGCGAGATGATGGAGAAGTTTTAGTGGATTTTTTAAATGGTGTGTCTGTAAACGATATGTCATTAGTGTATATATGTTACTTTTTAAATACTCAAGAGGTCGGCGACACATTTTGGTTTTTTGGGGAATAGTTAAAGAAGTAGTTGACTCTTCCACAGAAAAAACATATGCTATTTCAGGAAATTCTGATAATGTACAACATATATTATTCTTTTGGGGGGAAGTAGGATGGTAGATGAGTTGGCCTTGTTCTACGAAAAAATGATAATTTTGAGGCATAATATGAACAAAAACATTTTCACGTTCATTTTTAGTATTTTTATTATTATGTTTATATACAGCCATAGAGTATGGTATGAGTGGTAAAGATTCTTTTTCTATTGTCTTTCTTTTATTGTTTAGTATCAGATTTTTACTTACTTCAATCTGATTTGGTGAAAAATATATAAATAAATAAAACCAAATAATAATACTAAGAATAGTAAGAATAACGAAAAATAAAATATCATAATACATACACATTTTTTGTATAATTAAATATTTAGTCTAGTGACTATTCTTCGCGATGGTAAATCTGGAGAGGTAAGACTTTTTAAAAATAATTGATAAAATATATTATCATTATCATTAGCATTACATGATGATATATCTGATAATACCATTTGAGCTTCTCGTGGAGTTAACTGTAATCCCTCTTTTTTTTCTCCATTCTCTCTCTCATGTGTAGGACAATTGTTTTTATTCATAGCACATCTCACACTCTCTATATCCCATTGCACTGTACTAGGTGGACTAATAATACGGACGTGTTCCAACGAAGTTTGAATCATAGTTGTAGATAAATGTTCAATACCCTCCTTTATTTTCAATTCATTATCTTGGAAAAGTTTTTCAAATATTTTAGTTATATTTTCATCATGTTTTGTAATTTTTAAAAACTTCTTTGGATTCCCTAATATCGACTGTGAGGTGGTGAGATTAGATGACCCAAAGGCTGGAGGAGGTGGTAACACTTTCATATTTCAAATATAAAAATAATAAGATCAAATAAGACAATGATCAGTTTATCAAAGTGTGATATTTTAAAATTACATGAGGCACAGAAACATCAAAATGTCAATACCCATTTGTTACATTTATACAATCCCCAAAATATTGGAAATAAAAAAAATAGGGATTTGGAAGAATTTCCGTTAGTTTATGATTCAAAGTTATATAAGTTTATCACATATGTAAAAGAATACAAATCTAAATTAGGAAGTAATGTAGCTATTATTGAAAAATTTGATAAACATTTTTTATCTTGCTCGCCTCAGTATGTATTAGGACATTACCTCATGGGTGATACAGGTGTTAACAGATATTATCAAGAATTTCAAACAAAATTAGGTGATATTAGCCATATATCGGGAAGTTTTGCCCTAGGTAACATGTTAACTCCAAATTTGGATTATACAATGTGGATTAGGTCTGAAGATTTACAGCTCCATCGTATATTTGTTGGTCAAGTATTTCTGACAGTTTCACAAATGCGTCAACTAATAAGTCAGTCTCCATACAGAAAACATCAAATACTAGGTTTCAGTGATGTTACTACACCTTCGAATTTTGAAAAATTGGTTAACGAAGAAAATGCTGCTCAGTTCTTTGATTTTATTCCATTTCTTCGTAACCATTCAAAATCAGTTCTTGAAAAAGATATGGTATATATTACTGAAAAAATTGTATATTGTAAAACTTAAAGTAATGTAATTTCAAATAAAAAATGAATAAACAGGAAGCAACTAAAATTATTAATACCTTAGATCAATTATTATTGCTTCCTATAGGTAAATTATATGGACAAATTCAAGATATAAATGATACAGCTATTATAAAGAAGATTTTAGATGATTTTAATGATATTATTATTAAAGGAGATGAAAATATTCAAAAAATCATTGATCCAAATCTCTTAGCATTTTCTAACAAAACTAATATTCAAAATTTCAAAGCAAATATAGAAGCACTTCTTTGTGGTGACCTTTATTTTTTAAGAAAATTAACATTTATATATGGAACAAAAGTACGAGAAATGTTCCGGATACATATTCAGACTAAATATCCATATTATATTTATTGTAATTATTTACAAGATGTAAATATGTTGCTTACGTGTCTTAATGATTGTGAAATATATGATGAAAAATCTCTATGTACAATATTTAATGATGATAATATATATAATAATATCCAGGCAATTCTAATTTGGACAAGATTTAAAGAGTGGTTTAAAATTTATCCATACTGTTCCATTCTAAAACAAATTTCAAAATTAGAAACAAGTGAGAGTTTTATAGAATTTATGCGTTTACATAATAAAATTAATACTGGATGTTTTCGATATAGTCTTGTAAATTTTGGAGATCGAATTTTTCTCATAAGAGACAAATATAAACGAAGATTTTGTAATGAAAGTTTAGTACACAATGAAAAAAAAAATATTATAGAAGATGCTTCCCATCCTTTAGCTACCATTCTAGATGAGCAGTTATATTGGAACTGTAGTAATTCAATGGATATTGAAAGTTTATTGGAAACTTCATCTTTTGAGAAAGCAGTTTTTAATAAAGGATGTAAAGCTCTATGTAATCCACATAATTATAATTTAGCTCAAACCTACTTATATCCTAATTCAAAAATACATCCCATTGACCCAAATTTTAATAAAAAATTTATTTATGTATGTGAAACTGGGTCGATTTTGAGGTTAATATCATTGGAACTTCAAGAACATTCTCTTAGACATTACACCGTTATACATCCCACAAATATATTTAATTACCATAATACTATTATACTTTTGTTATTTATCATAATAATAATATTAATTGTTTACTTTTATTTATACATATATAAAAATATATAATGACTATAGTTAGTATAGAAACTATTACCCCCAGCAACGACCCTAACCCCAGCAACACCCCTAACCCTAACCCCAGCAACACCCCTAACCCTAACCCCAGCAACACCCCTAACCCTAACCCCAGCAACACCCCTAACCCTAACACCAGCAACAACCCTAACCCTAACCCCAGCAACAACCCTAACCCTAACCCTAACCCCAGCAACAACCCTAACCCTAACCCCAGCAACAACCCTAACCCTAACCCCAGCAACAACCCTAACCCTAACCCCAGCAACAACCCTAACCCTAACCCTAACCCCAACAACACCCCTAACCCCAGCAACGACCCTAACCCTAATTCTAGCAACAACCCTAATAATTCAAGTGACAACCCTAATAATTCCAGCAACAACCCTAATCCCAGCAACACCAACCCGATCTCAAGTCCTACCTCCAACTCCACCAACCTTAACCAACCTAATAATCAAAATTCAAATAACATTATAAATAATCGCCAAACAAAAGTTATATTAAAACTAATTACAATTACACTTATGACATCTGTTTTTGGTACAGTTTTATATATTCTTGGAGATAATATGGTAAATAGAAAAATTTATGAATGCATAACCCCTTATTTGTTATCTCATATACAAAATAATTTGAATAATTATTCGATAATTTCTAATTAAAAACATACAGAGTCAGTACCTGATGTGAATTCAATTTTAATATTTAAAATAATTTTAAACACTTATAATTTGTAATAAAAAAAAAACAAAAAAAAAAAAAACGTGTGTCATACTTCTCAAATTTAGGTAGGCTATGATATAAAAACAGCATTTATTACACATTTTTACACATCCAAA
Source organism: Procambarus clarkii (assembly GCF_040958095.1). Classification (NCBI taxonomy): domain Eukaryota; kingdom Metazoa; phylum Arthropoda; class Malacostraca; order Decapoda; family Cambaridae; genus Procambarus; species Procambarus clarkii. The sequence goes on from NW_027191003.1 coordinate 11,524, forward strand.
GTATAATAATAGCATTAAACTTATAGTTAAAAACTAATCCTTAATAATATAGTCTATTAGAACAGTTTGATCAATTTGTTGGTTTCCTGATATAGAAGTGAATTTTGGATAATGTAATTCCACTATTCACCTTTTCAAAATTTTCCTCTAGATAATGGGAAAAAAGAGCATTACACTCACAACAAAACATTTTATCTCCAACATAAATGAACTTGTTTCCCTTAAACTCTTTAATAGCATATAAGGCATCACTATAATATTCATACTTTAAAGGTTCTCTTTCACTTAGGTTGAGTTCATCTATCATTTCATAATATGTTGAAGTGCTCATATAAAAACTACCCTCAGCCATTGCACTTGGGATTGAACTCTTTTTTTCTAGTGGCCATGTCATTAAAAGAACATCAGGATGATATTTATTATTAATTGCCTCAGAGATATTTATATTATCAACCTCCATCCATGATATAGAATTTATGTTTGAATAATTATCAGTAGCTTTCACGTCCACATTTCTTAATCTCAATAGATTTTCAATGAATGCAGTGCCAGCAAAAACACTTACAAGAGAACCTTCACCTGTAAATTTAATAATTGCATCTATTTCTATTTCTAGTGGCAAATAATGATCAAATACTCCTCGTAGCATTCTACACAAATCAGGAAAAATATGAAGACAGTTAATTATATACACAATTTCTTCTTCCAATGGGTAAATTGAAGAAAACTTCTTGGATATTTTATTCCTTTTTACATCTAGTGAGAAATCCATCTGTTTCTCCAACTGCCTTTTTTCTTCATCTGGTGTTATTATTGTGTATATCTTCTTTTCATCTGCATTCAAGATAGAATTCCACCACTCTGCAGCGTTCGAAGATGATATTTTATCTTGGAATTTTCTTATAAATAACTTTGGTAACTTTCCACCACGAGTGGGAATTTCATCGAATTCTGAAAAAAAAAAACTATCAAAAAGGACTTTTCGACAGCCTCTGTTCAATAAAACTGTCCCACACACATGGCACGGTATTTCATATGCATGTTGTGTGTTGAAATGTATTACTAAGTAGTACATTGCAAAGAACTTTTTCTGGCAAATATCACAGGCAAAACATTTTCTTGTCAAAATTTTGGACAGATAATTACCATTGCAGATTTCTCTCTCACACCGATCACATTTTGTATGGGTCAGGTAAGACTGATGATCAAATAAAAAAATAACTTTATCACCCTTGTATGTTGAAATATTCTTAAAAAAACTTTTAGGAGATGTCATTATCAGCACTTGATTATAACAGTCAGTTCCACCACTAGTAATCTCTTCACCATTCACAAAGGCTTCACCTCTCCATTCCAATTGACGTAGTTCTTGTTCAAGTTGAGTCCAACCATTAGAGGGTGATGATATTAGTAGTCGAACATTTTGATCCATAATAAATTTTTGAATGGTTGAACCCATCTCATATTCTGGTTTTGTGTCTGGTCTCACTATATATTTTTTTTGTTCATAAGTCAGATTTCGCCACATAATCTTTGCAACCGGACTTTCCCATATTTTGCTAGTGTCTGTTATTTGGGTTATAATATCATTGCCTAGTGGCCTAAACTGATGATTTTCATTTTCAATAAACTTGTTAAAAACAGAAATTACTTTTCTCCATATGTCGGTGCCAGTCATAATGTTCAATCCAATCTACCACCTGTAAAATCAAATGTATGATAGGTTAAATTTTTACAGACATATTGTGCAAATTAATGTTTATATATATTTCATATTTCAATCAGAGGGAAAAAAAAAAGATAAGCCTTATCATTTTGTGCTGAAGGTCTGTTATTTTAATAGTTTATTTACATTGTTTATGTATCAACTTTTGTGGTAAGATATGATTAATTCCAAACGATGTCATTCCTACCACATTAGAAAACATTTTCACTGATTATGACCATTATTATAATTTTTTATTAAAAAAAATGTTAATTATTAGTAAAAAATCATATGATTACAACAAGATTCAGAACAGAATAATTAATTGAAAAAAAAAATAATAATGTATTTCTTGGACCAATCTTCTGAAGGCTTTGTTGTTCTGTTGTAGCTAGTTAATATAAAGCTTCCATATAGAAGTCATCGTCCAATGTTCATTTTCTCCATCTTCATTTTCTCCATCTTCATTTTCTCCATCTTCATCTTGTTTTACCTCAGTGCAACATCCTTTATAATCAGGGTTGTAGAGAGCTGTAAACTCATTCTGTAAATAAACTTTCTGATTGAGTAATCTCAAATGTTCAGGTAAGCTTAAATCCACTCCTGCATATTTTTTGGCAATCTCTGCCATTACCTTAACCCATTCTATAACACTTTCAATTTTACTGTAGCATACTTCTATTCTTCCCAAACCGAGGTGAACAGGCGTTATGATCTGTGACTCCAAACGGAAGTTATCATATAACATTTCTACTGCTCGTATTTTCATAATTCTTTGAACTAAATTATTACAGTTTCTTTTTTTTGGATTTGTAGCCTCATACTGCTGCTTTTCAATCTCCGCTAAGCTCCTTATGCGTGCAATAAATTTGGGGATATCTTCATAATCCACTACACAATGCCCAATGGCGATAGTCACAATCACATCATTAACAGAAGCTGGATAAAAAGAGTCATCCAGCACCTGTGGCCGGTATATCCCGTCCTCACTTGATGGCACCACTGTCCATTTGGAGGGGGGGTTTTCGGGAGAAGCCTTACTTGATGGCGCCGCTGTCCATTGGGAGGGGGGGGGTTCATGAGAATCCTTACTTGATGGAGCCGCTGTCAATTTGGAGGGGGGGTGGTTTTCAGGAGAATCCTTACTTGATGGCGCCGCTGTCCATTTGGAGGGGGGGGGATCAGGAGAATCCTTACTTGATGGCGCCGCTGTCCATTTGGAGGGGGAGGGTTCAGGAGAATCCTTACTTGATGGCGCCGCTGCTGCTGCTGTCCATTTGGAGGGGGGGTGGGTTTCGGGAGAATCCTGACTTGATGGTGGTGCTGCTGCTGCTGTCCATTTGGAGGGGGAAGTTTCGGGAGAATCCTGACTTGATGGTGGTGGTGCTGCTGCTGTCCATTTGGAGGGGGAAGTTTCGGGAGAATCCTGACTTGATGGTGGTGCTGCTGTTGCTGTCCATTTGGAGGGGGGGTGGGTTTCGGGAGAATCCTGACTTGATGGTGATGGTGCTGCTGCTGTCCATTTAGAGGGGGGGTGGGTTTCGGGAGAATCCTGACTTGATGGTGGTGGTGCTGCTGCTGTCCATTTGGAGGGGGGGTGGGTTTCGGGAGAATCCTGACTTGATGGTGGTGGTGCTGCTGCTGTCCATTTGGAGGGGGAAGTTTCGGGAGAATCCTGACTTGATGGTGGTGCTGCTGCTGCTGTCCATTTGGAGGGGGAGGGTTCGGGAGCAGACTCACAGATAGTGTTGTCATCACTAATTTGTGCCATTCCTGACTGAAGAAGGAGTGATTTACAATTACACTGTTTATTATTATTATTATTATTATTACTATTTTATTTATTTTCTCACAATGCTACCCACCATCCGTCTGTCCTCGTTTAGTTCCATAGTGAGAATGAGCTTAAATCTTCTACAGCTCTCTTCCAGAATCCAATCATTAGATGTTCTAGACCTTCATTAAGTATGAATTGTTTAAGGTGTAAATGGGGAATTTGGATGGTGGTATCTATCTTTTCATGCAATGTGGCTACATTCCAACATTCTGTTTCAGTATCCGAAACCAAACTTTTTACAATCTTCTGAGTGCATTGGGCTACTAAACTACAATTTTTTCTCATCTGAGATGATAATAAACCCTCATCTTTCAAGATAAAACTACAAATTTTATCCTTTTCCCCAGTTTGAATTATATTAATAAAGAGTTTGGGATTACGGGTTACAAAAATTATACATTCTCTCTTATAATAAGAGTAATAGATGATAATCATTTCGATAAAAAATGATCCATATTCTTTTCCCCCTAAGCGAGCAATTAGTGCATTATATTTTTTAGTTTTTTCCACATGATAAACTCTGTCAATGCTTTTGAAGTCATTACAAAATTTTAAGTCAATGATGTATATATTGTCACAGTCTTCATCACCATCACTAAAAATGCGACAAGAATAGTTTTCATATTTAAACCATACTCTGTCATTAATTTCATTAACCAAAGTTTCATATAAATTTTTCATGTATGGTTCCATATATTTTATGGTCTGACATTTTTTGGTTTTACATAAACTATATTGGTTGATTTGATACCAGGAATTATCAACCTCTTTTTCAAAACATTTCACCCATTTTTCATAAACATCATATTGTCCAGTTGATTTCCAATTAATGTGTTCAAACATCAGGTACCTAAAATAAAAATCTCGCTTGAAATAGTTTTTTGTTAACAGAAATTCTTCTTCATCACATTTGTAGTATGTCGACCAAAGTGGAATTGATATTCCATCGATTCGCATCATCTCTCTTAAAGTTTCTTTTTCCTCTTCTGAAGCTTGAACCATCTTTAGAAATGTAAGAGGGTCCTTGGCAAAGGATTTATATCCATTGTTATTGCTTCTCATATTAAATTTTTCGTCATAAACACATAATATTGTATATCTTTCATCTATATTTGAAATAAGTTCGATGAAGAATCCTTCGTTTTCTATTTGACATCGTAGTATAAATTGAAATTGTGATGCTAGTGGTTTCCCTTCCTCGTTAGATCCCATCCATATTTTCAAGGAATAAAGAGTTTGTATTTCTGTTTCAAACAAAAAATTTGATGGTAATTTTAAATCTCGTTCTAATGTAATATTTAGTCCACAATTATAAAAGTATTGAATATAGCTAGACAATTGTAAACTTGATGTAATTGAAGGTACAAAAGATTTGAAATTCTCACATTCCGTAGTAAACATCATCTTGTCGAAAGGATTCATTATGAAAAAAAAAAAAAAATCTCCTAATAAAATGTCAATTTACCCTAAATGGCCTCTCTGGCAAAAGAATGTTGAAAATTATCTCAAATTTTTTTTAGTTAAAGCTGTGTATGTGGATATTGGTATCCCAGATGGTTTTTCTCCTCCTCTATTACTTTTGATTCTTTCCCGCAACATCCTGGATTGCTATGGGAGGGGAATCCACAAAAAACTTAACGACTCTTCCTTAGTTGGTTAGTATCCTCACAGCTCTCTTACATCTCGGCCTGTCACAGTCTGTTAAAAAAAATCCATTATAGTAGAAGAAATAAGGAGACTGATTGACCTAGTTGTGTGAGAACCATGAGCAAACAATAGTCACTCTCCCTTTTTCAATATAATAACAGATATGACAGCCACACCATCAGGAGATCCACACCCCCCCCCCCCTCACAAATGAAATGAGAACACTGACCTGCTCGCGTGAATGGAGAGAAACTATGAAGCAAGAGAGGGTGGCTCTGTCTTATATTGACAGGAAACAGGAAACTCTCTTTAAAAAAAAAAAAAAAAAAATATAGTTTGGAGATTAATTTTTAAAAATTAAATGTTGTAAATGAATTGGAATGGTGGTATCCATTTTTTCATGTCTTGTTCCATATATGTTATAGTCGGACAATTTTTTTTTTCAAAATAGGTTCAAACATCAAATAACTAAAATATTTATCTCGCCCAAAATAGCTTTGTTCTTCTCTTAACCAAAGTTCTTCTTCATAATAACTTTTGTAGTATGTCAACAAAGGTGGAATCGATATTCCGTCGATTTGCACTAAAGCTTCCTTTTCCTCTTCTGAAGCTTGAACCATCTTTAGAAATAGGATAGGGTCTTTGATAAAGGATTTATACCCACTTTTATTGTTTGTTATTTCCAATTTTCCATCAAAATTATAATCACATAATAGTGTATATCTTTCATCTAAGTTTGAAATAATATTGTGATACTACCTCTTTAGTCTGCTTGAGCTACCAACACATCTCCTAAAAATACATTAAAAATCACTAACCTGGTCACGTGGATAGAGAGCAACTGAGCAAGTATGAAGCTGCTCTTGTCTTATATACAGCCTGACAAAATTATCCTCTTTAAAAATAAATGTTCTATCATACCTCCCACTCATTTGACAAGGGAGAACTCTGTGGTCTCCATTTTCTCATGATCATAAGATTTTCAACGCTTTATCCAAATGGGATAAACAGGTAGGAACAACTGTGACTGTTGTACAACAATAGTATAATTAACATATATCTATATCAAATGCCTTAAATATTTGTGGTGAAAATAAATTTTGGTTCCCTTCTTTTAGTAACTGATGTGATAAAATCTTTTCATTATCCCATTCTATTACAATATGTGGAATTTGATAGATGAGTTTGATAAAAGATGGCATCAAGAAAGGTAGTGAATGCCCAAAAACAGAAGTTAACATGGATGATATACATGTTTCTAAGGATGGGAGTTTTCCTTTTCCTTTTTCTATATTAATTCTGAATAATAAAGTAGAAGCTACACTCACTAATTGTTGAAATTTAACCTGGTCAATAGGAACATAAGATTTGTGTAAGTACCAAATTATAATATATTGTAAATGAGGCAAAACAATTTTATACTGTTGTTGTTGTTGTTGTTGTTGTTTGTGTTTATGGGCATTATTAAAATTTACAGTTTCATAATCAATGTTAAATGAATTTATTGGAATGACATAGGCTATAGTTTTATATTTCTTTTTATTTTGTGTTATATACAAGTTAGTAGATGAGTTTAAGAGTTTATTGGAATAAACATAAATCGTCATTTTTTAATACAGTCATCACAAAAGTGATGAGATTCGATTGACTCATCTGCAAGTCTTCGTAATGTTGGTATTTGGAGGAGGTGTAGTGGTTTATTTGACTGGCGACATTTATAACAACATGCTACATTCTTACTTTTTTCCAGTTGACGCCATTTTTCAACTCTCTGGTATATTGATAAATTCGGATGGACTGTTTTTAAAAGGTGTTCTGGAGAAATGTATTTTAAGAGAGGTTCCATAAAAGTATCAAAATTATGTAATTCCATATTATCGAAATCAAAATTGGCATTCATTTTTATCTAAAGGGTTAGGTTTTCAACGATGTTTGAGGTTTTAAGCAATTCTATAATATTTTTTTGTATCTCTTGACTTTTATAGACATCATTCAAAATCAATGTTGGATTATATGAGTGAACAATTTTTCTTAAAATGTGGCGTACTTTATCTCGTCTTTCACAACCCCACATTAACATCACACACATTGTCACGGTTGCAATGATACCATACATAGTAGGAATGACACTGTATTTATCTCGTTTAGGCAAACGTGTAAAATATCGGTTAGAAAGATATTGAACATATCTTTTATAATTGAGTTTTGATTTAGATATTTGTTTAGAAAAGACATCACAGATATTTTCGGAATGAAATACTGGCATCGGTTCTGTGATTATAGAATATATATTTAAAGAAGGAAGAAAAAGGCCTCCGTAATCAATTAATTTAATTCGATGAATGTCATCATTGGATACAAATACATTTTGAGGATTAATATCGTAATAAGTACCTGATATATATTTGTCAGTAGTATTATATAAGACTAATTGAACATCAATAAGTTGTCTAAGAACTGTAGTAAGCAATTGTTGACGACAATACTGATCATTTTTCAATAAGTCGACTTTTTCCCTTAGTAGGATCCAATCGCGTGGGTTTAAGTATTCCATTTCGATAAAGTAGCCTATAGATTTAGATTTGAAAGGACATTTATACTCAATATTATTCAAAGAATGAGGAACTTTTGTAGGTTGTGATGACTCTAGAAATTTACCTTGTGGATAGTGTATTACATTATAGGCAGTTTCGACCATAAACACACGATACACTTGAACAAAGAATGCCTTTCTGATATTTTCATCAAGACGTGAAATGTTTTCAATCTCCATTAAAAAATCCCTTTTCCGGCGAAAACTCTTTCGAGCCACAAATGTTTGTAGATACTTTTTTCCTCGTTTGTGCTTCTTCTTAGAAGATTTAAAAAGTTTGGAAGCCGTGTGTGGGTAAATATTTTGAAACACATGTATTTGATGTGGTAATCTAGGATCAAGAAGTTCAATAGTAGGTACTTGGACAAGATCAACTTTACCATAGGCACCTTTCCCTAAATGACGTTTGTGGGTATTAAATGTAAAACGAATATGATTAGATATTCTATTATTTAGTGTTTCACATTTATCAGGCTTAGTCAATTTGTTTTTCCCCTTAATGACTTCCATTTTTTAATTATTTATTATATAATCCCAACTTGAAAACGGATACCAAACCCAACTCTTATAAGTCTTACGAAATTTTGATAGAAGGTATAAAAAAAGAAAAACATATATATATTAAATATATCATAACTATATATAATACAACAGTTTTTGTTTTTCATATATTATAATACAAACACTGTCATGACAAATACAACTGAAAATATTTGAAGTAATTCACAAACTATTGGACTGAAATGGAGGAATTTATCAAGAAAGGTAATCAAACATATCCTAATCTCTTAAAAATATATTCTTTGGCAACATATATTAGAAGATAATTA
>NW_027191004.1:0-20135 GCF_040958095.1 Procambarus clarkii
ATTCCTACCTCTCTTATGGCTTTGAAGTATGGTGTAGTGGATACAGCATGCAACTGCCACCTTGTTGGCCAGTGTTCGAGTCTCCTGGTAGGTTGAGTGTCTAAAAAGTTATAAACTTCAGCTACTGGAATAGGGTAGTCTGTGCATTAAGCATTTGGCACTGAGTTTTCCCATATAACAGGAACCGATGCAAGAGCATTAGAGGTCCCACACTATCTCATTGCCTGGGAGAGGATTGGAGTTCTGGTTGGTTAAATACCCCAGAATTCCTACCTCTCTTATGGCTTTGAAGTATGGTGTAGTGGATACAGCATGCAACTGCAACCTTGTTGGCCAGTGTTCGTGTCTCCTGGTGGGTTGAGTGTCTAAAAAGTTATAAACTTCAGCTACTGGAATAGGGTATTCTGTGCATTAGGCATTTGGCACTGAGTTTTCCCATATAACAGGAACCGATGAAAGAGCATTAGAGGTCCCACACTATCTCATTGCCTGGGAGAGGATTGGAGTTCTGGTTGGTTAAATACCCCAGAATTCCTACCTCTCTTATGGCTTTGAAGTATTGTGTAGTGGATACAGCATGCAACTGCCACCTTGTTGGCCAGTGTTCGAGTCTCCTGGTGGGTTGAGTGTCTAAAAAGTTATAAACTTCAGCTACTGAAATAGGGTATTCTGTGCATTAAGCATTTGGCACTGGGTTTTCCCATATAACAGGAACCGATGAAAGAGCATTAGAGGTCCCACACTCTCTCATTGCCTGGGAGAGGATTGGAGTTCTGGTTGGTTAAATACCCCAGAATTCCTACCTCTCTTATGGCTTTGAAGTATGGTGTAGTGGATACAGCATGCAACTGCCACCTTGTTGGCCAGTGTTCGAGTCTCCTGGTGGGTTGAGTGTCTAAAAAGTTATAAACTTCAGCTACTGGAATAGGGTAGTCTATGCATTAAGCATTTGGCACTGAGTTTTCCCATATAACAGGAACCGATGAAAGAGCATTAGAGGTCCCACACTATCTCATTGCCTGGGAGAGGATTGGAGTTCTGGTTGGTTAAATACCCCAGAATTCCTACCTCTCTTATGGCTTTGAAGTATTGTGTATTGGATACAGCATGCAACTGCCACCTTGTTGGCCAGTGTTCGAGTCTCCTGGTGGGTTGAGTGTCTAAAAAGTTATAAACTTCAGCTACTGAAATAGGGTATTCTGTGCATTAAGCATTTGGCACTGGGTTTTCCCATATAACAGGAACCGATGAAAGAGCATTAGATGTCCCACACTCTCTCATTGCCTGGGAGAGGATTAGAGTTCTGGTTGGTTAAATACCCCAGAATTCCTACCTCTCTTATGGCTTTGAAGTATGGTGTAGTGGATACAGCATGCAACGGCCACCTTGTTGGCCAGTGTTCGAGTCTCCTGGTGGGTTGAGTGTCTAAAAAGTTATAAACTTCAGCTACTGGAATAGGGTAGTCTGTGCATTAGGCATTTGGCACTGAGTTTTCCCATATAACAGGAACCGATGAAAGAGCATTAGAGGTCCCACACTATCTCATTGCCTGGGAGACGATTGGAGTTCTGGTTGGTTAAATACCCTAGAATTCCTACCTCTCTTATGGCTTTGAAGTATGGTGTAGTGGATACAGCATGCAACTGCCACCTTGTTGGCCAGTGTTCGAGTCTCCTGGTGGGTTGAGTGTCTAAAAAGTTATAAACTTCAGCTACTGGAATAGGGTAGTCTGTGCATTAAGTATTTGGCACTGAGTTTCCCATATAACAGGAAAAGATGAAAGAGCATTAGAGGTCCCACACTATCTCATTGCCTGGGAGAGGATTGGAGTTCTGGTTGGTTAAATACCCCAGAATTCCTACCTCTCTTATGGCTTTGAAGTATGGTGTAGTGGATACAGCATGCAACTGCCACCTTGTTGGCCAGTGTTCGAGTCTCCTGGTGGGTTGAGTGTCTAAAAAGTTATAAACTTCAGCTACTGGAATAGGGTATTCTGTGCATTAGGCATTTGGCACTGAGTTTTCCCATATAACAGGAACCAATGAAAGAGCATTAGAGGTCCCACACTATCTCATTGCCTGGGAGAGGATTGGAGTTCTGGTTGGTTAAATACCCCAGAATTCCTACCTCTCTTATGGCTTTGAAGTATTGTGTAGTGGATACAGCATGCAACTGCCACCTTGTTGGCCAGTGTTCGAGTCTCCTGGTGGGTTGAGTGTCTAAAAAGTTATAAACTTCAGCTACTGAAATAGGGTATTCTGTGCATTAAGCATTTGGCACTGGGTTTTCCCATATAACAGGAACCGATGAAAGAGCATTAGAGGTCCCACACTATCGCATTGCCTGGGAGAGGATTGGAGTTCTGGTTGGTTAAATACCCCAGAATTCCTACCTCTCTTATGGCTTTGAAGTATGGTGTAGTGGATACAGCATGCAACTGCCACCTTGTTGGCCAGTGTTCGAGTCTCCTGGTGGGTTGAGTGTCTAAAAAGTTATAAACTTCAGCTACTGGAATAGGGTAATCTGTGCATTAAGCATTTGGCACTGAGTTTTTCCATATAACAGGAACCGATGAAAGAGCATTAGAGGTCCCACACTATCTCATTGCCTGGGAGAGGATTGGAGTTCTGGTTGGTTAAATACCCCAGAATTCCTACCTCTCTTATGGCTTTGAAGTATGGTGTAGTGGATACAGCATGCAACTGCCACCTTGTTGGCCAGTGTTCCAGTCTCCTGGTGGGTTGAGTGTCTAAAAAGTTATAAACTTCAGCTACTGGAATAGGGTAGTCTGTGCATTAAGCATTTGGCACTGAGTTTTCCCATATAACAGGAACCGATGAAAGAGCATTAGAGGTCCCACACTATCTCATTGCCTGGGAGAGTATTGGAGTTCTGGTTGGTTAAATACCCCAGAATTCCTACCTCTCTTATGGCTTTGAAGTATGGTGTAGTGGATACAGCATGCCACTGCCACCTTGTTGGCCAGTGTTCGAGTCTCCTGGTGGGTTGAGTGTCTAAAAAGTTATAAACTTCAGCTACTGGAATAGGGTAGTCTGTGCATTAAGCATTTGGCACTGAGTTTCCCATATAACAGGAACCGATGAAAGAGCATTAGAGGTCCCACACTATCTCATTGCCTGGGAGAGGATTGGAGTTCTGGTTGGTTAAATACCCCAGAATTCCTACCTCTCTTATGGCTTTGAAGTATTGTGTAGTGGATATAGCATGCAACTGCCACCTTGTTGGCCAGTGTTCGAGTCTCCTGGTGGGTTGAGTGTCTAAAAAGTTATAAACTTCAGCTACTGGAATAGGGTAGTCTGTGCATTAAGCATTTGGCACTGAGTTTCCCATATAACAGGAACCGATGAAAGAGCATTAGAGGTCCCACACTATCTCATTGTCTGGGAGAGGATTGGAGTTCTGGTTGGTTAAATACCCCAGAATTCCTACCTCTCTTATGGCTTTGAAGTATGGTGTAGTGGATACAGCATGCAACTGCCACCTTGTTGGCCAGTGTTCGAGTCTCCTGGTGGGTTGAGTGTCTAAAAAGTTATAAACTTCAGCTACTGGAATAGGGTAGTCTGTGCATTAAGCATTTGGCACTGAGTTTTCCCATATAACAGGAACCGATGAAAGAGCATTAGAGGTCCCACACTATCTCATTGCCTGGGAGAGGATTGGAGTTCTGGTTGGTTAAATACCCCAGAATTCCTACCTCTCTTATGGCTTTGAAGTATGGTGTAGTGGATACAGCATGCAACTGCAACCTTGTTGGCCAGTGTTCGTGTCTCCTGGTGGGTTGAGTGTCTAAAAAGTTATAAACTTCAGCTATTGGAATAGGGTATTCTGTGCATTAGGCATTTGGCACTGAGTTTTCCCATATAACAGGAACCGATGAAAGAGCATTAGAGGTCCCACACTATCTCATTGCCTGGGAGAGGATTGGAGTTCTGGTTGGTTAACACTTTCGCGCTCTCCGCAAAGGTCACTCAGCCAACCGAATGTGCGCGCTGCGTTTTTATCGCTTAAGCGTAAAAACAAAAATGTGTATACTCTTTTTACTCTCCTGACCTTAGTTCTCATGCTACGTATTTCATTTTGGCACCAACGTGTTTGCAATAAAATTCTCTAGAAGAACATTAGTAAAATAAGTCACGAAACATATAGGGATACCAGCACCAAATAAATAACTACGTAGATGACTCGCCGTGAGCGCCCATCAGCAACAAAATGTTTTTACTCTTGGGATTATAATCACCTCCACACTTGTTCTACAGCGTTAATTTTGGTATCAATGGACTCGCAATGAAATTCCCAACACGGTGATATGAATATAAGCGTTGAATATTGATGCAGCCCGCCCGCAAGAGTGTGGGAAGTGGTGAAATTGTTACCCGGTATCGGTGACGGGACGACGCACAGCGCTTTGAAAGTTTATACTTATTTCACTCTCATGACATTAATTTTCTATGTACGTCATTCATTTTCATGTCAATGTATTCGCAATAGAATGTTCTATGTGCCCATAGGTAAAAAATATCAACAAAGCGTAAGTTAGAATAGCGACAAATATAAAACAACGCTGGAACATATCAGTGAGCGTCAAACACACACGAAATATTTTTACTTTTGTTATGTTTGTCAAGATTATACTTGTTGCACACAGTTATTTTTGGTTGTATATTGATCGGAATAAAATTCCCTAAACAGACATATGCATATAATACATGATATGGGGGAAGAATTACCAGTATAAACGGCTAAAGTCACCCACCTGCAACCCGTTTGGGACAAAATACCATTTGATCGACGTTATCCACACCTTTCATGAACTTATTGTACCATGCAGCCTAGTGGTGAGAAAGAGAGCCTCATAGCGCGCAGTTTGAAACAAACCCAAAGTAAATCGGATAAAAATTGAATTTTATACAAATATTTTAAAAGTTGACATAACTTTATGTCCACTATGCGTTTACGTTAGACGAAACCGAACGCGCCGGCGCGTCCAGATAGCGCGAAAGTGTTAAATACCCCAGAATTCCTACCTCTCTTATGGCTTTGAAGTATTGTGTAGTGGATACAGCATGCAACTGCCACCTTGTTGGCCAGTGTTCGAGTCTCCTGGTGGGTTGAGTGTCTAAAAAGTTATAAACTTCAGCTACTGAAATAGGGTATTCTGTGCATTAAGCATTTGGCACTGGGTTTTCCCATATAACAGGAACCGATGAAAGAGCATTAGAGGTCCCACACTATCGCATTGCCTGGGAGAGGATTGGAGTTCTGGTTGGTTAAATACCCCAGAATTCCTACCTCTCTTATGGCTTTGAAGTATGGTGTAGTGGATACAGCATGCAACTGCCACCTTGTTGGCCAGTGTTCGAGTCTCCTGGTGGGTTGAGTGTCTAAAAAGTTATAAACTTCAGCTACTGGAATAGGGTAATCTGTGCATTAAGCAATTGGCACTGAGTTTTTCCATATAACAGGAACCGATGAAAGAGCATTAGAGGTCCCACACTATCTCATTGCCTGGGAGAGGATTGGAGTTCTGGTTGGTTAAATACCCCAGAATTCCTACCTCTCTTATGGCTTTGAAGTATGGTGTAGTGGATACAGCATGCAACTGCCACCTTGTTGGCCAGTGTTTGAGTCTCCTGGTGGGTTGAGTGTCTAAAAAGTTATAAACTTCAGCTACTGGAATAGGGTAGTCTGTGCATTAAGCATTTGGCACTGAGTTTTCCCATATAACAGGAACCGATGAAAGAGCATTAGAGGTCCCACACTATCTCATTGCCTGGGAGAGTATTGGAGTTCTGGTTGGTTAAATACCCCAGAATTCCTACCTCTCTTATGGCTTTGAAGTATGGTGTAGTGGATACAGCATGCCACTGCCACCTTGTTGGCCAGTGTTCGAGTCTCCTGGTGGGTTGAGTGTCTAAAAAGTTATAAACTTCAGCTACTGGAATAGGGTAGTCTGTGCATTAAGCATTTGGCACTGAGTTTCCCATATAACAGGAACCGATGAAAGAGCATTAGAGGTCCCACACTATCTCATTGCCTGGGAGAGGATTGGAGTTCTGGTTGGTTAAATACCCCAGAATTCCTACCTCTCTTATGGCTTTGAAGTATGGTGTAGTGGATACAGCATGCAACTGCAACCTTGTTGGCCAGTGTTCGTGTCTCCTGGTGGGTTGAGTGTCTAAAAAGTTATAAACTTCAGCTATTGGAATAGGGTATTCTGTGCATTAGGCATTTGGCACTGAGTTTTCCCATATAACAGGAACCGATGAAAGAGCATTAGAGGTCCCACACTATCTCATTGCCTGGGAGAGGATTGGAGTTCTGGTTGGTTAAATACCCCAGAATTCCTACCTCTCTTATGGCTTTGAAGTATTGTGTAGTGGATACAGCATGCAACTGCCACCTTGTTGACCAGTGTTCGAGTCTCCTGGTGGGTTGAGTGTCTAAAAAGTTATAAACTTCAGCTACTGAAATAGGGTATTCTGTGCATTAAGCATTTGGCACTGGGTTTTCCCATATAACAGGAACCGATGAAAGAGCATTAGAGGTCCCACACTCTCTCATTGCCTGGGAGAGGATTGGAGTTCTGGTTGGTTAAATACCCCAGAATTCCTACCTCTCTTATGGCTTTGAAGTATGGTGTAGTGGATACAGCATGCAACTGCCACCTTGTTGGCCAGTGTTCGAGTCTCCTGGTGGGTTGAGTGTCTAAAAAGTTATAAACTTCAGCTACTGGAATAGGGTAGTCTGTGCATTAAGCATTTGGCACTGAGTTTTCCCATATAACAGGAACCGATGAAAGAGCATTAGAGGTCCCACACTATCTCATTGCCTGGGAGAGGATTGGAGTTCTGGTTGGTTAAATACCCCAGAATTCCTACCTCTCTTATGGCTTTGAAGTATGGTGTAGTGGATACAGCATGCAACGGCCACCTTGTTGGCCAGTGTTCGAGTCTCCTGGTGGGTTGAGTGTCTAAAAAGTTATAAACTTCAGCTACTGGAATAGGGTAGTCTGTGCATTAGGCATTTGGCACTGAGTTTTCCCATATAACAGGAACCGATGAAAGAGCATTAGAGGTCCCACACTATCTCATTGCCTGGGAGACGATTGGAGTTCTGGTTGGTTAAATACCCCAGAATTCCTACCTCTCTTATGGCTTTGAAGTATGGTGTAGTGGATACAGCATGCAACTGCCACCTTGTTGGCCAGTGTTCGAGTCTCCTGGTGGGTTGAGTGTCTAAAAAGTTATAAACTTCAGCTACTGGAATAGGGTAGTCTGTGCATTAAGCATTTGGCACTGAGTTTTCCCATATAACAGGAACCGATGAAAGAGCATTAGAGGTCCCACACTATCTCATTGCCTGGGAGAGTATTGGAGTTCTGGTTGGTTAAATACCCCAGAATTCCTACCTCTCTTATGGCTTTGAAGTATGGTGTAGTGGATACAGCATGCCACTGCCACCTTGTTGGCCAGTGTTCGAGTCTCCTGGTGGGTTGAGTGTCTAAAAAGTTATAAACTTCAGCTACTGGAATGGGGTAGTCTGTGCATTAAGCATTTGGCACTGAGTTTCCCATATAACAGGAACCGATGAAAGAGCATTAGAGGTCCCACACTATCTCATTGCCTGGGAGAGGATTGGAGTTCTGGTTGGTTAAATACCCCAGAATTCCTACCTCTCTTATGGCTTTGAAGTATGGTGTAGTGGATACAGCATGCAACTGCCACCTTGTTGGCCAGTGTTCGAGTCTCCTGGTGGGTTGAGTGTCTAAAAAGTTATAAACTTCAGCTACTGGAATAGGGTAGTCTGTGCATTAAGCATTTGGCACTGAGTTTTCCCATATAACAGGAACCGATGCAAGAGCATTAGAGGTCCCACACTATCTCATTGCCTGGGAGAGGATTGGAGTTCTCGTTGGTTAAATACCCCAGAATTCCTACCTCTCTTATGGCTTTGAAGTATGGTGTAGTGGATACAGCATGCAACTGCAACCTTGTTGGCCAGTGTTCGTGTCTCCTGGTGGGTTGAGTGTCTAAAAAGTTATAAACTTCAGCTATTGAAATAGGGTATTCTGTGCATTAGGCATTTGGCACTGAGTTTTCCCATATAACAGGAACCGATGAAAGAGCATTAGAGGTCCCACACTATCTCATTGCCTGGGAGAGGATTGGAGTTCTGGTTGGTTAAATACCCCAGAATTCCTACCTCTCTTATGGCTTTGAAGTATTGTGTAGTGGATACAGCATGCAACTGCCACCTTGTTGGCCAGTGTTCGAGTCTCCTGGTGGGTTGAGTGTCTAAAAAGTTATAAACTTCAGCTACTGAAATAGGGTATTCTGTGCATTAAGCATTTGGCACTGGGTTTTCCCATATAACAGGAACCGATGAAAGAGCATTAGAGGTCCCACACTCTCTCATTGCCTGGGAGAGGATTGGAGTTCTGGT
Source organism: Procambarus clarkii (assembly GCF_040958095.1). NCBI lineage: Eukaryota > Metazoa > Arthropoda > Malacostraca > Decapoda > Cambaridae > Procambarus > Procambarus clarkii. The sequence continues at coordinate 8,464 of NW_027191004.1, forward strand.
TGGTTAAATACCCCAGAATTCCTACCTCTCTTATGGCTTTGAAGTATGGTGTAGTGGATACAGCATGCAACTGCCACCTTGTTGGCCAGTGTTCGAGTCTCCTGGTGGGTTGAGTGTCTAAAAAGTTATAAACTTCAGCTACTGGAATAGGGTAGTCTATGCATTAAGCATTTGGCACTGAGTTTTCCCATATAACAGGAACCGATGAAAGAGCATTAGAGGTCCCACACTATCTCATTGCCTGGGAGAGGATTGGAGTTCTGGTTGGTTAAATACCCCAGAATTCCTACCTCTCTTATGGCTTTGAAGTATTGTGTATTGGATACAGCATGCAACTGCCACCTTGTTGGCCAGTGTTCGAGTCTCCTGGTGGGTTGAGTGTCTAAAAAGTTATAAACTTCAGCTACTGAAATAGGGTATTCTGTGCATTAAGCATTTGGCACTGGGTTTTCCCATATAACAGGAACCGATGAAAGAGCATTAGAGGTCCCACACTCTCTCATTGCCTGGGAGAGGATTGGAGTTCTGGTTGGTTAAATACCCCAGAATTCCTACCTCTCTTATGGCTTTGAAGTATGGTGTAGTGGATACAGCATGCAACTGCCACCTTGTTGGCCAGTGTTCGAGTCTCCTGGTGGGTTGAGTGTCTAAAAAGTTATAAACTTCAGCTACTGGAATAGGGTAGTCTGTGCATTAAGCATTTGGCACTGAGTTTTCCCATATAACAGGAACCGATGAAAGAGCATTAGAGGTCCCACACTATCTCATTGCCTGGGAGAGGATTGGAGTTCTGGTTGGTTAAATACCCCAGAATTCCTACCTCTCTTATGGCTTTGAAGTATGGTGTAGTGGATACAGCATGCAACGGCCACCTTGTTGGCCAGTGTTCGAGTCTCCTGGTGGCTTGAGTGTCTAAAAAGTTATAAACTTCAGCTACTGGAATAGGGTAGTCTGTGCATTAGGCATTTGGCACTGAGTTTTCCCATATAACAGGAACCGATGAAAGAGCATTAGAGGTCCCACACTATCTCATTGCCTGGGAGACGATTGGAGTTCTGGTTGGTTAAATACCCCAGAATTCCTACCTCTCTTATGGCTTTGAAGTATGGTGTAGTGGATACAGCATGCAACTGCCACCTTGTTGGCCAGTGTTCGAGTCTCCTGGTGGGTTGAGTGTCTAAAAAGTTATAAACTTCAGCTACTGGAATAGGGTAGTCTGTGCATTAAGTATTTGGCACTGGGTTTTCCCATATAACAGGAACCGATGAAAGAGCATTAGAGGTCCCACACTATCTCATTGCCTGGGAGAGGATTGGAGTTCTGGTTGGTTAAATACCCCAGAATTCCTACCTCTCTTATGGCTTTGAAGTATGGTGTAGTGGATACAGCATGCAACTGCCACCTTGTTGGCCAGTGTTCGAGTCTCCTGGTGGGTTGAGTGTCTAAAAAGTTATAAACTTCAGCTACTGGAATAGGGTAGTCTATGCATTAAGCATTTGGCACTGAGTTTTCCCATATAACAGGAACCGATGAAAGAGCATTAGAGGTCCCACACTATCTCATTGCCTGGGAGAGGATTGGAGTTCTGGTTGGTTAAATACCCCAGAATTCCTACCTCTCTTATGGCTTTGAAGTATTGTGTAGTGGATACAGCATGCAACTGCCACCTTGTTGGCCAGTGTTCGAGTCTCCTGGTGGGTTGAGTGTCTAAAAAGTTATAAACTTCAGCTACTGAAATAGGGTATTCTGTGCATTAAGCATTTGGCACTGGGTTTTCCCATATAACAGGAACCGATGAAAGAGCATTAGAGGTCCCACACTCTCTCATTGCCTGGGAGAGGATTGGAGTTCTGGTTGGTTAAATACCCCAGAATTCCTACCTCTCTTATGGCTTTGAAGTATGGTGTAGTGGATACAGCATGCAACTGCCACCTTGTTGGCCAGTGTTCGAGTCTCCTGGTGGGTTGAGTGTCTAAAAAGTTATAAACTTCAGCTACTGGAATAGGGTAGTCTATGCATTAAGCATTTGGCACTGAGTTTTCCCATATAACAGGAACCGATGAAAGAGCATTAGAGGTCCCACACTATCTCATTGCCTGGGAGAGGATTGGAGTTCTGGTTGGTTAAATACCCCAGAATTCCTACCTCTCTTATGGCTTTGAAGTATTGTGTATTGGATACAGCATGCAACTGCCACCTTGTTGGCCAGTGTTCGAGTCTCCTGGTGGGTTGAGTGTCTAAAAAGTTATAAACTTCAGCTACTGAAATAGGGTATTCTGTGCATTAAGCATTTGGCACTGGGTTTTCCCATATAACAGGAACCGATGAAAGAGCATTAGAGGTCCCACACTCTCTCATTGCCTGGGAGAGGATTGGAGTTCTGGTTGGTTAAATACCCCAGAATTCCTACCTCTCTTATGGCTTTGAAGTATGGTGTAGTGGATACAGCATGCAACTGCCACCTTGTTGGCCAGTGTTCGAGTCTCCTGGTGGGTTGAGTGTCTAAAAAGTTATAAACTTCAGCTACTGGAATAGGGTAGTCTGTGCATTAAGCATTTGACACTGAGTTTTCCCATATAACAGGAACCGATGAAAGAGCATTAGAGGTCCCACACTATCTCATTGCCTGGGAGAGGATTGGAGTTCTGGTTGGTTAAATACCCCAGAATTCCTACCTCTCTTATGGCTTTGAAGTATGGTGTAGTGGATACAGCATGCAACGGCCACCTTGTTGGCCAGTGTTCGAGTCTCCTGGTGGGTTGAGTGTCTAAAAAGTTATAAACTTCAGCTACTGGAATAAGGTAGTCTGTGCATTAGGCATTTGGCACTGAGTTTTCCCATATAACAGGAACCGATGAAAGAGCATTAGAGGTCCCACACTATCTCATTGCCTGGGAGACGATTGGAGTTCTGGTTGGTTAAATACCCCAGAATTCCTACCTCTCTTATGGCTTTGAAGTATGGTGTAGTGGATACAGCATGCAACTGCCACCTTGTTGGCCAGTGTTCGAGTCTCCTGGTGGGTTGAGTGTCTAAAAAGTTATAAACTTCAGCTACTGGAATAGGGTAGTCTGTGCATTAAGTATTTGGCACTGAGTTTCTCATATAACAGGAACCGATGAAAGAGCATTAGAGGTCCCACACTATCTCATTGCCTGGGAGAGGATTGGAGTTCTGGTTGGTTAAATACCCCAGAATTCCTACCTCTCTTATGGCTTTGAAGTATGGTGTAGTGGATACAGCATGCAACTGCCACCTTGTTGGCCAGTGTTCGAGTCTCCTGGTGGGTTGAGTGTCTAAAAAGTTATAAACTTCAGCTACTGGAATAGGGTAGTCTATGCATTAAGCATTTGGCACTGAGTTTTCCCATATAACAGGAACCGATGAAAGAGCATTAGAGGTCCCACACTCTCTCATTGCCTGGGAGAGGATTGGAGTTCTGGTTGGTTAAATACCCCAGAATTCCTACCTCTCTTATGGCTTTGAAGTATTGTGTAGTGGATACAGCATGCAACTGCCACCTTGTTGGCCAGTGTTCGAGTCTCCTGGTGGGTTGAGTGTCTAAAAAGTTATAAACTTCAGCTACTGAAATAGGGTATTCTGTGAATTAAGCATTTGGCACTGGGTTTTCCCATATAACAGGAACCGATGAAAGAGCATTAGAGGTCCCACACTCTCTCATTGCCTGGGAGAGGATTGGAGTTCTGGTTGGTTAAATACCCCAGAATTCCTACCTCTCTTATGGCTTTGAAGTATGGTGTAGTGGGTACAGCATGCAACTGCCACCTTGTTGGCCAGTGTTCGAGTCTCCTGGTGGGTTGAGTGTCTAAAAAGTTATAAACTTCAGCTACTGGAATAGGGTAGTCTGTGCATTAAGCATTTGGCACTGAGTTTTCCCATATAACAGGAACCGATGAAAGAGCATTAGAGGTCCCACACTATCTCATTGCCTGGTAGAGGATTGGAGTTCTGGTTGGTTAAATACCCCAGAATTCCTACCTCTCTTATGGCTTTGAAGTATTGTGTAGTGGATACAGCATGCAACTGCCACCTTGTTGGCCAGTGTTCGAGTCTCCTGGTGGGTTGAGTGTCTAAAAAGTTATAAACTTCAGCTACTGGAATAGGGTATTCTGTGCATTAAGCATTTGGCACTGAGTTTACCCATATAACAGGAACCGATGAAAGAGCATTAGAGGTCCCACACTATCTCATTGCCTGGGAGAGGATTGGAGTTCTGGTTGGTTAAATACCCCAGAATTCCTACCTCTCTTATGGCTTTGAAGTATGGTGTAGTGGATACAGCATGCAACTGCCACCTTGTTGGCCAGTGTTCGAGTCTCCTGGTGGGTTGAGTGTCTAAAAAGTTATAAACTTCAGCTACTGGAATAGGGTAGTCTGTGCATTAAGCATTTGGCACTGAGTTTTCCCATATAACAGGAACCGATGAAAGAGCATTAGAGGTCCCACACTATCTCATTGCCTGGGAGAGGATTGGAGTTCTGGTTGGTTAAATACCCCAGAATTCCTACCTCTCTTATGGCTTTGAAGTATGGTGTAGTGGATACAGCATGCAACTGCCACCTTGTTGGCCAGTGTTTAAGTCTCCTGGTGGGTTGAGTGTCTAAAAAGTTAGAAACTTCAGCTACTGGAATAGGGTAGTCTGTGCATTAAGCATTTGGCACTGAGTTTTTCCATATAACAGGAACCGATGAAAGAGCATTAGAGGTCCCACACTATCTCATTGCCTGGGAGAGGATTGGAGTTCTGGTTGGATAATACCCCAGAATTCCTACCTCTCTTATGGCTTTGAAGTATGGTGTAGTGGATACAGCATGCAACTGCCACCTTGTTGGCCAGTGTTCGAGTCTCCTGGTGGGTTGAGTGTCTAAAAAGTTATAAACTTCAGCTACTGGAATAGGGTAGTCTGTGCATTAAGCATTTGGCACTGAGTTTTCCCATATAACAGGAACCGATGAAAGAGCATTAGAGGTCCCAAACTATCTCATTGCCTGGGAGAGTATTGGAGTTCTGGTTGGTTAAATACCCCAGAATTCCTACCTCTCTTATGGCTTTGAAGTATTGTGTAGTGGATACAGCATGCAACTGCCACCTTGTTGGCCAGTGTTCGAGTCTCCTGGTGGGTTGAGTGTCTAAAAAGTTATAAACTTCAGCTACTGGAATAGGGTAGTCTGTGCATTAAGCATTTGGCACTGACTTTTCCCATATAACACGAACCGATGAAAGAGCATTAGAGGTCCCACACTATCTCATTGCCTGGGAGAGGATTGGAGTTCTGGTTGGTTAAATACCCCAGAATTCCTACCTCTCTTATGGCTTTGAAGTATGGTGTAGTGGATACAGCATGCAACTGCCACCTTGTTGGCCAGTGTTCGAGTCTCCTGGTGGGTTGAGTGTCTAAAAAGTTATAAACTTCAGCTACTGGAATAGGGTAGTCTATGCATTAAGCATTTGGCACTGAGTTTTCCCATATAACAGGAACCGATGAAAGAGCATTAGAGGTCCCACACTATCTCATTGCCTGGGAGAGGATTGGAGTTCTGGTTGGTTAAATACCCCAGAATTCCTACCTCTCTTATGGCTTTGAAGTATTGTGTAGTGGATACAGCATGCAACTGCCACCTTGTTGGCCAGTGTTCGAGTCTCCTGGTGGGTTGAGTGTCTAAAAAGTTATAAACTTCAGCTACTGAAATAGGGTATTCTGTGCATTAAGCATTTGGCACTGGGTTTTCCCATATAACAGGAACCGATGAAAGAGCATTAGAGGTCCCACACTATCTCATTGCCTGGGAGAGGATTGGAGTTCTGGTTGGTTAAATACCCCAGAATTCCTACCTCTCTTATGGCTTTGAAGTATGGTGTAGTGGATACAGCATGCAACTGCCACCTTGTTGGCCAGTGTTCGAGTCTCCTGGTGGGTTGAGTGTCTAAAAAGTTATAAACTTCAGCTACTGGAATAGGGTAGTCTGTGCATTAAGCATTTGGCACTGAGTTTTCCCATATAACAGGAACCGATGAAAGAGCATTAGAGGTCCCACACTATCTCATTGCCTGGGAGAGGATTGGAGTTCTGGTTGGTTAAATACCCCAGAATTCCTACCTCTCTTATGGCTTTGAAGTATGGTGTAGTGGATACAGCATGCAACGGCCACCTTGTTGGCCAGTGTTCGAGTCTCCTGGTGGGTTGAGTGTCTAAAAAGTTATAAACTTCAGCTACTGGAATAGGGTAGTCTGTGCATTAGGCATTTGGCACTGAGTTTTCCCATATAACAGGAACCGATGAAAGAGCATTAGAGGTCCCACACTATCTCATTGCCTGGGAGACGATTGGAGTTCTGGTTGGTTAAATACCCCAGAATTCCTACCTCTCTTATGGCTTTGAAGTATGGTGTAGTGGATACAGCATGCAACTGCCACCTTGTTGGCCAGTGTTCGAGTCTCCTGGTGGGTTGAGTGTCTAAAAAGTTATAAACTTCAGCTACTGGAATAGGGTAGTCTGTGCATTAAGCATTTGGCACTGAGTTTTCCCATATAACAGGAACCGATGAAAGAGCATTAGAGGTCCCACACTATCTCATTGCCTGGGAGAGTATTGGAGTTCTGGTTGGTTAAATACCCCAGAATTCCTACCTCTCTTATGGCTTTGAAGTATGGTGTAGTGGATACAGCATGCCACTGCCACCTTGTTGGCCAGTGTTCGAGTCTCCTGGTGGGTTGAGTGTCTAAAAAGTTATAAACTTCAGCTACTGGAATAGGGTAGTCTGTGCATTAAGCATTTGGCACTGAGTTTCCCATATAACAGGAACCGATGAAAGAGCATTAGAGGTCCCACACTATCTCATTGCCTGGGAGAGGATTGGAGTTCTGGTTGGTTAAATACCCCAGAATTCCTACCTCTCTTATGGCTTTGTAGTATGGTGTAGTGGATACAGCATGCAACTGCCACCTTGTTGGCCAGTGTTCGAGTCTCCTGGTGGGTTGAGTGTCTAAAAAGTTATAAACTTCAGCTACTGGAATAGGGTAGTCTGTGCATTAAGCATTTGGCACTGAGTTTTCCCATATAACAGGAACCGATGCAAGAGCATTAGAGGTCCCACACTATCTCATTGCCTGGGAGAGGATTGGAGTTCTGGTTGGTTAAATACCCCAGAATTCCTACCTCTCTTATGGCTTTGAAGTATGGTGTAGTGGATACAGCATGCAACTGCAACCTTGTTGGCCAGTGTTCGTGTCTCCTGGTGGGTTGAGTGTCTAAAAAGTTATAAACTTCAGCTACTGGAATAGGGTATTCTGTGCATTAGGCATTTGGCACTGAGTTTTCCCATATAACAGGAACCGATGAAAGAGCATTAGAGGTCCCACACTATCTCATTGCCTGGGAGAGGATTGGAGTTCTGGTTGGTTAAATACCCCAGAATTCCTACCTCTCTTATGGCTTTGAAGTATTGTGTAGTGGATACAGCATGCAACTGCCACCTTGTTGGCCAGTGTTCGAGTCTCCTGGTGGGTTGAGTGTCTAAAAAGTTATAAACTTCAGCTACTGAAATAGGGTATTCTGTGCATTAAGCATTTGGCACTGGGTTTTCCCATATAACAGGAACCGATGAAAGAGCATTAGAGGTCCCACACTATCTCATTGCCTGGGAGAGGATTGGAGTTCTGGTTGGTTAAATACCCCAGAATTCCTACCTCTCTTATGGCTTTGAAGTATGGTGTAGTGGATACAGCATGCAACTGCCACCTTGTTGGCCAGTGTTCGAGTCTCCTGGTGGGTTGAGTGTCTAAAAAGTTATAAACTTCAGCTACTGGAATAGGGTAGTCTATGCATTAAGCATTTGGCACTGAGTTTTCCCATATAACAGGAACCGATGAAAGAGCATTAGAGGTCCCACACTATCTCATTGCCTGGGAGAGGATTGGAGTTCTGGTTGGTTAAATACCCCAGAATTCCTACCTCTCTTATGGCTTTGAAGTATTGTGTATTGGATACAGCATGCAACTGCCACCTTGTTGGCCAGTGTTCGAGTCTCCTGGTGGGTTGAGTGTCTAAAAAGTTATAAACTTCAGCTACTGAAATAGGGTATTCTGTGCATTAAGCATTTGGCACTGGGTTTTCCCATATAACAGGAACCGATGAAAGAGCATTAGAGGTCCCACACTCTCTCATTGCCTGGGAGAGGATTGGAGTTCTGGTTGGTTAAATACCCCAGAATTCCTACCTCTCTTATGGCTTTGAAGTATGGTGTAGTGGATACAGCATGCAACTGCCACCTTGTTGGCCAGTGTTCGAGTCTCCTGGTGGGTTGAGTGTCTAAAAAGTTATAAACTTCAGCTACTGGAATAGGGTAGTCTGTGCATTAAGCATTTGGCACTGAGTTTTCCCATATAACAGGAACCGATGAAAGAGCATTAGAGGTCCCACACTATCTCATTGCCTGGGAGAGGATTGGAGTTCTGGTTGGTTAAATACCCCAGAATTCCTACCTCTCTTATGGCTTTGAAGTATGGTGTAGTGGATACAGCATGCAACTGCCACCTTGTTGGCCAGTGTTCGAGTCTCCTGGTGGGTTGAGTGTCTAAAAAGTTATAAACTTCAGCTACTGGAATAGGGTAGTCTGTGCATTAAGGCATTTGGCACTGAGTTTTCCCATATAACAGGAACCGATGAAAGAGCATTAGAGGTCCCACACTATCTCATTGCCTGGGAGACGATTGGAGTTCTGGTTGGTTAAATACCCCAGAATTCCTACCTCTCTTATGGCTTTGAAGTATGGTGTAGTGGATACAGCATGCAACTGCCACCTTGTTGGCCAGTGTTCGAGTCTCCTGGTGGGTTGAGTGTCTAAAAAGTTATAAACTTCAGCTACTGGAATAGGGTAGTCTGTGCATTAAGTATTTGGCACTGAGTTTCTCATATAACAGGAACCGATGAAAGAGCATTAGAGGTCCCACACTATCTCATTGCCTGGGAGAGGATTGGAGTTCTGGTTGGTTAAATACCCCAGAATTCCTACCTCTCTTATGGCTTTGAAGTATGGTGTAGTGGATACAGCATGCAACTGCCACCTTGTTGGCCAGTGTTCGAGTCTCCTGGTGGGTTGAGTGTCTAAAAAGTTATAAACTTCAGCTACTGGAATAGGGTAGTCTATGCATTAAGCATTTGGCACTGAGTTTTCCCATATAACAGGAACCGATGAAAGAGCATTAGAGGTCCCACACTATCTCATTGCCTGGGAGAGGATTGGAGTTCTGGTTGGTTAAATACCCCAGAATTCCTACCTCTCTTATGGCTTTGAAGTATTGTGTAGTGGATACAGCATGCAACTGCCACCTTGTTGGCCAGTGTTCGAGTCTCCTGGTGGGTTGAGTGTCTAAAAAGTTATAAACTTCAGCTACTGAAATAGGGTATTCTGTGCATTAAGCATTTGGCACTGGGTTTTCCCATATAACAGGAACCGATGAAAGAGCATTAGAGGTCCCACACTCTCTCATTGCCTGGGAGAGGATTGGAGTTCTGGTTGGTTAAATACCCCAGAATTCCTACCTCTCTTATGGCTTTGAAGTATGGTGTAGTGGATACAGCATGCAACTGCCACCTTGTTGGCCAGTGTTCGAGTCTCCTGGTGGGTTGAGTGTCTAAAAAGTTATAAACTTCAGCTACTGGAATAGGGTAGTCTGTGCATTAAGCATTTGGCACTGAGTTTTCCCATATAACAGGAACCGATGAAAGAGCATTAGAGGTCCCACACTATCTCATTGCCTGGGAGAGGATTGGAGTTCTGGTTGGTTAAATACCCCAGAATTCCTACCTCTCTTATGGCTTTGAAGTATGGTGTAGTGGATACAGCATGCAACGGCCACCTTGTTGGCCAGTGTTCGAGTCTCCTGGTGGGTTGAGTGTCTAAAAAGTTATAAACTTCAGCTACTGGAATAGGGTAGTCTGTGCATTAAGGCATTTGGCACTGAGTTTTCCCATATAACAGGAACCGATGAAAGAGCATTAGAGGTCCCACACTATCTCATTGCCTGGGAGACGATTGGAGTTCTGGTTGGTTAAATACCCCAGAATTCCTACCTCTCTTATGGCTTTGAAGTATGGTGTAGTGGATACAGCATGCAACTGCCACCTTGTTGGCCAGTGTTCGAGTCTCCTGGTGGGTTGAGTGTCTAAAAAGTTATAAACTTCAGCTACTGGAATAGGGTAGTCTGTGCATTAAGTATTTGGCACTGAGTTTCTCATATAACAGGAACCGATGAAAGAGCATTAGAGGTCCCACACTATCTCATTGCCTGGGAGAGGATTGGAGTTCTGGTTGGTTAAATACCCCAGAATTCCTACCTCTCTTATGGCTTTGAAGTATGGTGTAGTGGATACAGCATGCAACTGCCACCTTGTTGGCCAGTGTTCGAGTCTCCTGGTGGGTTGAGTGTCTAAAAAGTTATAAACTTCAGCTACTGGAATAGGGTAGTCTATGCATTAAGCATTTGGCACTGAGTTTTCCCATATAACAGGAACCGATGAAAGAGCATTAGAGGTCCCACACTATCTCATTGCCTGGGAGAGGATTGGAGTTCTGGTTGGTTAAATACCCCAGAATTCCTACCTCTCTTATGGCTTTGAAGTATTGTGTAGTGGATACAGCATGCAACTGCCACCTTGTTGGCCAGTGTTCGAGTCTCCTGGTGGGTTGAGTGTCTAAAAAGTTATAAACTTCAGCTACTGAAATAGGGTATTCTGTGCATTAAGCATTTGGCACTGGGTTTTCCCATATAACAGGAACCGATGAAAGAGCATTAGAGGTCCCACACTCTCTCATTGCCTGGGAGAGGATTGGAGTTCTGGTTGGTTAAATACCCCAGAATTCCTACCTCTCTTATGGCTTTGAAGTATGGTGTAGTGGATACAGCATGCAACTGCCACCTTGTTGGCCAGTGTTCGAGTCTCCTGGTGGGTTGAGTGTCTAAAAAGTTATAAACTTCAGCTACTGGAATAGGGTAGTCTGTGCATTAAGCATTTGGCACTGAGTTTTCCCATATAACAGGAACCGATGAAAGAGCATTAGAGGTCCCACACTATCTCATTGCCTGGTAGAGGATTGGAGTTCTGGTTGGTTAAATACCCCAGAATTCCTACCTCTCTTATGGCTTTGAAGTATTGTGTAGTGGATACAGCATGCAACTGCCACCTTGTTGGCCAGTGTTCGAGTCTCCTGGTGGGTTGAGTGTCTAAAAAGTTATAAACTTCAGCTACTGGAATAGGGTAGTCTGTGCATTAAGCATTTGGCACTGAGTTTTCCCATATAACAGGAACCGATGAAAGAGCATTAGAGGTCCCACACTATCTCATTGCCTGGGAGAGGATTGGAGTTCTGGTTGGTTAAATACCCCAGAATTGCTACCTCTCTTATGGCTTTGAAGTATTGTGTAGTGGATACAGCATGCAACTGCCACCTTGTTGGCCAGTGTTCGAGTCTCCTGGTGGGTTGAGTGTCTAAAAAGTTATAAACTTCAGCTACTGGAATAGGGTATTCTGTGCATTAAGCATTTGGCACTGAGTTTACCCATATAACAGGAACCGATGAAAGAGCATTAGAGGTCCCACACTATCTCATTGCCTGGGAGAGGATTGGAGTTCTGGTTGGTTAAATACCCCA
>NW_027191005.1:0-20111 GCF_040958095.1 Procambarus clarkii
GCTTCATAAGATTTAATGAGGCATTAATGATTCAACAAATTTTACTCCTTTAAACATTAGATGAGGGAAGTTTTTACTCAGTCTAAGCATACTCCATTGTGAATTGTGTTAAGAACATTTATATTGCGACATGGAATTGATAAGCTCTTTATTTTGAGGATGGGATGCAAACATAGTGTATAATATAGTTAATGTTTTAATTGAGATTCCCACCAAAGATTCCCACAACGAGACAAATGTTGCCAATGCGCCAATATCCGTCAGAAGGCTCCCTCGCATGGTTCTATCAGACAGCAGGTTACCCGTGCGGAAAATGACAGCGACACCGAGTATACCCTATATATATCTAATACGTTAAGGTGATGTCGTTACATCGTTCAAATTAGTTTCAAATGGTCCGTCAGAAGGCTCCCTCGCATGGTTCTCTCAGACAGCAGGTTACCCCTGCGGAAAATGACAGCGATACCGAGTCTACCCTATATATATCTAATACGTTAAGGTGATGTCGTTACATCGTTCAAATTAGTTTCAAATGGTCCGTCAGAAGGCTCCCTCGCATGGTTCTCTCAGACAGCAGGTTACCCCTGCGGAAAATGACAGCGACACCTTGTCTACCCTATATATATCTAATACGTTAAGGTGATGTCGTTACATCGTTCAAATTAGTTTCAAATGGTCCGTCAGAAGGCTCCCTCACATGGTTCTCTCAGACAGCAAGTTACCCGTGCGGAAAATGACAGCGACACCGAGTCTACCCTATATATATCTAATACGTTAAGGTGATGTCGTTACATCGTTCAAATTAGTTTCAAATGGTCCGTCAGAAGGCTCCCTCGGATGGTTCTCTCAGACAGCAGGTTACCCGTGCGGAAAATCACAGCGACACCGAGTATACCCTATATATATCTAATACGTTAAGGTGATGTCGTTACATCGTTCAAATTAGTTTCAAATGGTCCGTCAGAAGGCTCCCTCGCATGGTTCTCTCAGACAGCAGGTTACCCGTGCGGAAAATGACAGCGACACCGAGTATACCCTATATATATCTAATACGTTAAGGTGATGTCGTTACATCGTTCAAATTAGTTTCAAATGGTCCGTCAGAAGGCTCCCTCGCATGGTTCTCTCAGACAGCAGGTTACCGTGCGGAAAATGACAGCGACACCGAGTCTACCCTATATATATCTAATACGTTAAGGTGATGTCGTTACATCGTTCAAATTAGTTTCAAATGGTCGCCCAATAAGCACCCTGCTCAGAACATATAACGAAAAAGTGTGATGTACCACATTCGATTTCTGGAGAAAGGTAAATTTTTCGGCTCGATTTCCTCCAGAATAAGCACATCTAAGTGAGGTGAGCACATGATCGCGACCGCACCGGAAACGAGAACTAGCACCTTGCATTGAGGGAAAAGACTGGAGCCTAAAAACAAAATAATGGAAAACATTTGCTCCTTTTCTCTAGCAACAACGAGACACTATGTCGACAATTCGTCAATACTCGTCTGTAGGCTCCTTCGCATTGTTCTCTAAAACAGCAGATTACACATGAGGAATGTGAAAAAAACACCAAGTCTACCCCATATGTATCGAATACGTTAAGGTGATGTCATTACATCGTTCATTTGAGATGCAAATGTTCGGCCAGGATGGGATGCAAACATAGTGTATAATATACTTTATGTTTGAATTGAGATTCCCACCAAAGTTTACCACAACGAACAAATGTTGCCAATACGCCAGTATCTGTCTGAAGGCTACCTAGCATGGTTCTCTCAGACAGCAGGTTACCCGTGCGGAAAATGACACCAACACCCAGTCTACCCTATATATATCGAATACGTTAAGGTGATGTCGTTACATCGTTCAAATGAGTTTCAAATGGACGCCCAATAAGCACCCTGTTCTGAACATATAAAGAACAGTTAGTAAGCCAACCAAAGGCTTAGGGCCCGCGCAGAAATATCCCTCCTAAAAAAATTCTTTTAATAATGCACAGTACTTCAGCTTTGCAGCTTACATGTGCATACCACACCGATTGCAATTCATCCACTTTTCATGGTGTTGTATTCAGTGTATTTTGAACTTTGTATTTGAAGTCTATAAATCTTTGCGCTTCATAAGATTTAATGAGGCATTAATGATTCAACAAATTTTACTCCTTTAAACATTAGATGAGGGAAGTTTTTACTCAGTCTAAGCATACTCCATTGTGAATTGTGTTAAGAACATTTATATTGCGACATGGAATTGATAAGCTCTTTATTTTGAGGATGGGATGCAAACATAGTGTATAATATAGTTAATGTTTTAATTGAGATTCCCACCAAAGATTCCCACAACGAGACAAATGTTGCCAATGCGCCAATATCCGTCAGAAGGCTCCCTCGCATGGTTCTATCAGACAGCAGGTTACCCGTGCGGAAAATGACAGCGACACCGAGTATACCCTATATATATCTAATACGTTAAGGTGATGTCGTTACATCGTTCAAATTAGTTTCAAATGGTCCGTCAGAAGGCTCCCTCGCATGGTTCTCTCAGACAGCAGGTTACCCTGCGGAAAATGACAGCGATACCGAGTCTACCCTATATATATCTAATACGTTAAGGTGATGTCGTTACATCGTTCAAATTAGTTTCAAATGGTCCGTCAGAAGGCTCCCTCGCATGGTTCTCTCAGACAGCAGGTTACCCCTGCGGAAAATGACAGCGACACCTTGTCTACCCTATATATATCTAATACGTTAAGGTGATGTCGTTACATCGTTCAAATTAGTTTCAAATGGTCCGTCAGAAGGCTCCCTCACATGGTTCTCTCAGACAGCAAGTTACCCGTGCGGAAAATGACAGCGACACCGAGTCTACCCTATATATATCTAATACGTTAAGGTGATGTCGTTACATCGTTCAAATTAGTTTCAAATGGTCCGTCAGAAGGCTCCCTCGGATGGTTCTCTCAGACAGCAGGTTACCCGTGCGGAAAATCACAGCGACACCGAGTATACCCTATATATATCTAATACGTTAAGGTGATGTCGTTACATCGTTCAAATTAGTTTCAAATGGTCCGTCAGAAGGCTCCCTCGCATGGTTCTCTCAGACAGCAGGTTACCCGTGCGGAAAATGACAGCGACACCGAGTATACCCTATATATATCTAATACGTTAAGGTGATGTCGTTACATCGTTCAAATTAGTTTCAAATGGTCCGTCAGAAGGCTCCCTCGCATGGTTCTCTCAGACAGCAGGTTACCGTGCGGAAAATGACAGCGACACCGAGTCTACCCTATATATATCTAATACGTTAAGGTGATGTCGTTACATCGTTCAAATTAGTTTCAAATGGTCGCCCAATAAGCACCCTGCTCAGAACATATAACGAAAAAGTGTGATGTACCACATTCGATTTCTGGAGAAAGGTAAATTTTTCGGCTCGATTTCCTCCAGAATAAGCACATCTAAGTGAGGTGAGCACATGATCGCGACCGCACCGGAAACGAGAACTAGCACCTTGCATTGAGGGAAAAGACTGGAGCCTAAAAACAAAATAATGGAAAACATTTGCTCCTTTTCTCTAGCAACAACGAGACACTATGTCGACAATTCGTCAATACTCGTCTGTAGGCTCCTTCGCATTGTTCTCTAAAACAGCAGATTACACATGAGGAATGTGAAAAAAACACCAAGTCTACCCCATATGTATCGAATACGTTAAGGTGATGTCATTACATCGTTCATTTGAGATGCAAATGTTCGGCCAGGATGGGATGCAAACATAGTGTATAATATACTTTATGTTTGAATTGAGATTCCCACCAAAGTTTACCACAACGAAACAAATGTTGCCAATACGCCAGTATCTGTCTGAAGGCTACCTAGCATGGTTCTCTCAGACAGCAGGTTACCCGTGCGGAAAATGACACCAACACCCAGTCTACCCTATATATATCGAATACGTTAAGGTGATGTCGTTACATCGTTCAAATGAGTTTCAAATGGACGCCCAATAAGCACCCTGTTCTGAACATATAAAGAACAGTTAGTAAGCCAACCAAAGGCTTAGGGCCCGCGCAGAAATATCCCTCCTAAAAAAATTCTTTTAATAATGCACAGTACTTCAGCTTTGCAGCTTACATGTGCATACCACACCGATTGCAATTCATCCACTTTTCATGGTGTTGTATTCAGTGTATTTTGAACTTTGTATTTGAAGTCTATAAATCTTTGCGCTTCATAAGATTTAATGAGGCATTAATGATTCAACAAATTTTACTCCTTTAAACATTAGATGAGGGAAGTTTTTACTCAGTCTAAGCATACTCCATTGTGAATTGTGTTAAGAACATTTATATTGCGACATGGAATTGATAAGCTCTTTATTTTGAGGATGGGATGCAAACATAGTGTATAATATAGTTAATGTTTTAATTGAGATTCCCACCAAAGATTCCCACAACGAGACAAATGTTGCCAATGCGCCAATATCCGTCAGAAGGCTCCCTCGCATGGTTCTATCAGACAGCAGGTTACCCGTGCGGAAAATGACAGCGACACCGAGTATACCCTATATATATCTAATACGTTAAGGTGATGTCGTTACATCGTTCAAATTAGTTTCAAATGGTCCGTCAGAAGGCTCCCTCGCATGGTTCTCTCAGACAGCAGGTTACCCGTGCGGAAAATGACAGCGATACCGAGTCTACCCTATATATATCTAATACGTTAAGGTGATGTCGTTACATCGTTCAAATTAGTTTCAAATGGTCCGTCAGAAGGCTCCCTCGCATGGTTCTCTCAGACAGCAGGTTACCCCTGCGGAAAATGACAGCGACACCTTGTCTACCCTATATATATCTAATACGTTAAGGTGATGTCGTTACATCGTTCAAATTAGTTTCAAATGGTCCGTCAGAAGGCTCCCTCACATGGTTCTCTCAGACAGCAAGTTACCCGTGCGGAAAATGACAGCGACACCGAGTCTACCCTATATATATCTAATACGTTAAGGTGATGTCGTTACATCGTTCAAATTAGTTTCAAATGGTCCGTCAGAAGGCTCCCTCGGATGGTTCTCTCAGACAGCAGGTTACCCGTGCGGAAAATCACAGCGACACCGAGTATACCCTATATATATCTAATACGTTAAGGTGATGTCGTTACATCGTTCAAATTAGTTTCAAATGGTCCGTCAGAAGGCTCCCTCGCATGGTTCTCTCAGACAGCAGGTTACCCGTGCGGAAAATGACAGCGACACCGAGTATACCCTATATATATCTAATACGTTAAGGTGATGTCGTTACATCGTTCAAATTAGTTTCAAATGGTCCGTCAGAAGGCTCCCTCGCATGGTTCTCTCAGACAGCAGGTTACCGTGCGGAAAATGACAGCGACACCGAGTCTACCCTATATATATCTAATACGTTAAGGTGATGTCGTTACATCGTTCAAATTAGTTTCAAATGGTCGCCCAATAAGCACCCTGCTCAGAACATATAACGAAAAAGTGTGATGTACCACATTCGATTTCTGGAGAAAGGTAAATTTTTCGGCTCGATTTCCTCCAGAATAAGCACATCTAAGTGAGGTGAGCACATGATCGCGACCGCACCGGAAACGAGAACTAGCACCTTGCATTGAGGGAAAAGACTGGAGCCTAAAAACAAAATAATGGAAAACATTTGCTCCTTTTCTCTAGCAACAACGAGACACTATGTCGACAATTCGTCAATACTCGTCTGTAGGCTCCTTCGCATTGTTCTCTAAAACAGCAGATTACACATGAGGAATGTGAAAAAAACACCAAGTCTACCCCATATGTATCGAATACGTTAAGGTGATGTCATTACATCGTTCATTTGAGATGCAAATGTTCGGCCAGGATGGGATGCAAACATAGTGTATAATATACTTTATGTTTGAATTGAGATTCCCACCAAAGTTTACCACAACGAAACAAATGTTGCCAATACGCCAGTATCTGTCTGAAGGCTACCTAGCATGGTTCTCTCAGACAGCAGGTTACCCGTGCGGAAAATGACACCAACACCCAGTCTACCCTATATATATCGAATACGTTAAGGTGATGTCGTTACATCGTTCAAATGAGTTTCAAATGGACGCCCAATAAGCACCCTGTTCTGAACATATAAAGAACACTTAGTAAGCCAACCAAAGGCTTAGGGCCCGCGCAGAAATATCCCTCCTAAAAAAATTCTTTTAATAATGCACAGTACTTCAGCTTTGCAGCTTACATGTGCATACCACACCGATTGCAATTCATCCACTTTTCATGGTGTTGTATTCAGTGTATTTTGAACTTTGTATTTGAAGTCTATAAATCTTTGCGCTTCATAAGATTTAATGAGGCATTAATGATTCAACAAATTTTACTCCTTTAAACATTAGATGAGGGAAGTTTTTACTCAGTCTAAGCATACTCCATTGTGAATTGTGTTAAGAACATTTATATTGCGACATGGAATTGATAAGCTCTTTATTTTGAGGATGGGATGCAAACATAGTGTATAATATAGTTAATGTTTTAATTGAGATTCCCACCAAAGATTCCCACAACGAGACAAATGTTGCCAATGCGCCAATATCCGTCAGAAGGCTCCCTCGCATGGTTCTATCAGACAGCAGGTTACCCGTGCGGAAAATGACAGCGACACCGAGTATACCCTATATATATCTAATACGTTAAGGTGATGTCGTTACATCGTTCAAATTAGTTTCAAATGGTCCGTCAGAAGGCTCCCTCGCATGGTTCTCTCAGACAGCAGGTTACCCGTGCGGAAAATGACAGCGATACCGAGTCTACCCTATATATATCTAATACGTTAAGGTGATGTCGTTACATCGTTCAAATTAGTTTCAAATGGTCCGTCAGAAGGCTCCCTCGCATGGTTCTCTCAGACAGCAGGTTACCCCTGCGGAAAATGACAGCGACACCTTGTCTACCCTATATATATCTAATACGTTAAGGTGATGTCGTTACATCGTTCAAATTAGTTTCAAATGGTCCGTCAGAAGGCTCCCTCACATGGTTCTCTCAGACAGCAAGTTACCCGTGCGGAAAATGACAGCGACACCGAGTCTACCCTATATATATCTAATACGTTAAGGTGATGTCGTTACATCGTTCAAATTAGTTTCAAATGGTCCGTCAGAAGGCTCCCTCGGATGGTTCTCTCAGACAGCAGGTTACCCGTGCGGAAAATCACAGCGACACCGAGTATACCCTATATATATCTAATACGTTAAGGTGATGTCGTTACATCGTTCAAATTAGTTTCAAATGGTCCGTCAGAAGGCTCCCTCGCATGGTTCTCTCAGACAGCAGGTTACCCGTGCGGAAAATGACAGCGACACCGAGTATACCCTATATATATCTAATACGTTAAGGTGATGTCGTTACATCGTTCAAATTAGTTTCAAATGGTCCGTCAGAAGGCTCCCTCGCATGGTTCTCTCAGACAGCAGGTTACCCGTGCGGAAAATGACAGCGACACCGAGTCTACCCTATATATATCTAATACGTTAAGGTGATGTCGTTACATCGTTCAAATTAGTTTCAAATGGTCGCCCAATAAGCACCCTGCTCAGAACATATAACGAAAAAGTGTGATGTACCACATTCGATTTCTGGAGAAAGGTAAATTTTTCGGCTCGATTTCCTCCAGAATAAGCACATCTAAGTGAGGTGAGCACATGATCGCGACCGCACCGGAAACGAGAACTAGCACCTTGCATTGAGGGAAAAGACTGGAGCCTAAAAACAAAATAATGGAAAACATTTGCTCCTTTTCTCTAGCAACAACGAGACACTATGTCGACAATTCGTCAATACTCGTCTGTAGGCTCCTTCGCATTGTTCTCTAAAACAGCAGATTACACATGAGGAATGTGAAAAAAACACCAAGTCTACCCCATATGTATCGAATACGTTAAGGTGATGTCATTACATCGTTCATTTGAGATGCAAATGTTCGGCCAGGATGGGATGCAAACATAGTGTATAATATACTTTATGTTTGAATTGAGATTCCCACCAAAGTTTACCACAACGAAACAAATGTTGCCAATACGCCAGTATCTGTCTGAAGGCTACCTAGCATGGTTCTCTCAGACAGCAGGTTACCCGTGCGGAAAATGACACCAACACCCAGTCTACCCTATATATATCGAATACGTTAAGGTGATGTCGTTACATCGTTCAAATGAGTTTCAAATGGACGCCCAATAAGCACCCTGTTCTGAACATATAAAGAACACTTAGTAAGCCAACCAAAGGCTTAGGGCCCGCGCAGAAATATCCCTCCTAAAAAAATTCTTTTAATAATGCACAGTACTTCAGCTTTGCAGCTTACATGTGCATACCACACCGATTGCAATTCATCCACTTTTCATGGTGTTGTATTCAGTGTATTTTGAACTTTGTATTTGAAGTCTATAAATCTTTGCGCTTCATAAGATTTAATGAGGCATTAATGATTCAACAAATTTTACTCCTTTAAACATTAGATGAGGGAAGTTTTTACTCAGTCTAAGCATACTCCATTGTGAATTGTGTTAAGAACATTTATATTGCGACATGGAATTGATAAGCTCTTTATTTTGAGGATGGGATGCAAACATAGTGTATAATATAGTTAATGTTTTAATTGAGATTCCCACCAAAGATTCCCACAACGAGACAAATGTTGCCAATGCGCCAATATCCGTCAGAAGGCTCCCTCGCATGGTTCTATCAGACAGCAGGTTACCCGTGCGGAAAATGACAGCGACACCGAGTATACCCTATATATATCTAATACGTTAAGGTGATGTCGTTACATCGTTCAAATTAGTTTCAAATGGTCCGTCAGAAGGCTCCCTCGCATGGTTCTCTCAGACAGCAGGTTACCCGTGCGGAAAATGACAGCGATACCGAGTCTACCCTATATATATCTAATACGTTAAGGTGATGTCGTTACATCGTTCAAATTAGTTTCAAATGGTCCGTCAGAAGGCTCCCTCGCATGGTTCTCTCAGACAGCAGGTTACCCCTGCGGAAAATGACAGCGACACCTTGTCTACCCTATATATATCTAATACGTTAAGGTGATGTCGTTACATCGTTCAAATTAGTTTCAAATGGTCCGTCAGAAGGCTCCCTCACATGGTTCTCTCAGACAGCAAGTTACCCGTGCGGAAAATGACAGCGACACCGAGTCTACCCTATATATATCTAATACGTTAAGGTGATGTCGTTACATCGTTCAAATTAGTTTCAAATGGTCCGTCAGAAGGCTCCCTCGGATGGTTCTCTCAGACAGCAGGTTACCCGTGCGGAAAATCACAGCGACACCGAGTATACCCTATATATATCTAATACGTTAAGGTGATGTCGTTACATCGTTCAAATTAGTTTCAAATGGTCCGTCAGAAGGCTCCCTCGCATGGTTCTCTCAGACAGCAGGTTACCCGTGCGGAAAATGACAGCGACACCGAGTATACCCTATATATATCTAATACGTTAAGGTGATGTCGTTACATCGTTCAAATTAGTTTCAAATGGTCCGTCAGAAGGCTCCCTCGCATGGTTCTCTCAGACAGCAGGTTACCCGTGCGGAAAATGACAGCGACACCGAGTCTACCCTATATATATCTAATACGTTAAGGTGATGTCGTTACATCGTTCAAATTAGTTTCAAATGGTCGCCCAATAAGCACCCTGCTCAGAACATATAACGAAAAAGTGTGATGTACCACATTCGATTTCTGGAGAAAGGTAAATTTTTCGGCTCGATTTCCTCCAGAATAAGCACATCTAAGTGAGGTGAGCACATGATCGCGACCGCACCGGAAACGAGAACTAGCACCTTGCATTGAGGGAAAAGACTGGAGCCTAAAAACAAAATAATGGAAAACATTTGCTCCTTTTCTCTAGCAACAACGAGACACTATGTCGACAATTCGTCAATACTCGTCTGTAGGCTCCTTCGCATTGTTCTCTAAAACAGCAGATTACACATGAGGAATGTGAAAAAAACACCAAGTCTACCCCATATGTATCGAATACGTTAAGGTGATGTCATTACATCGTTCATTTGAGATGCAAATGTTCGGCCAGGATGGGATGCAAACATAGTGTATAATATACTTTATGTTTGAATTGAGATTCCCACCAAAGTTTACCACAACGAACAAATGTTGCCAATACGCCAGTATCTGTCTGAAGGCTACCTAGCATGGTTCTCTCAGACAGCAGGTTACCCGTGCGGAAAATGACACCAACACCCAGTCTACCCTATATATATCGAATACGTTAAGGTGATGTCGTTACATCGTTCAAATGAGTTTCAAATGGACGCCCAATAAGCACCCTGTTCTGAACATATAAAGAACACTTAGTAAGCCAACCAAAGGCTTAGGGCCCGCGCAGAAATATCCCTCCTAAAAAAATTCTTTTAATAATGCACAGTACTTCAGCTTTGCAGCTTACATGTGCATACCACACCGATTGCAATTCATCCACTTTTCATGGTGTTGTATTCAGTGTATTTTGAACTTTGTATTTGAAGTCTATAAATCTTTGCGCTTCATAAGATTTAATGAGGCATTAATGATTCAACAAATTTTACTCCTTTAAACATTAGATGAGGGAAGTTTTTACTCAGTCTAAGCATACTCCATTGTGAATTGTGTTAAGAACATTTATATTGCGACATGGAATTGATAAGCTCTTTATTTTGAGGATGGGATGCAAACATAGTGTATAATATAGTTAATGTTTTAATTGAGATTCCCACCAAAGATTCCCACAACGAGACAAATGTTGCCAATGCGCCAATATCCGTCAGAAGGCTCCCTCGCATGGTTCTATCAGACAGCAGGTTACCCGTGCGGAAAATGACAGCGACACCGAGTATACCCTATATATATCTAATACGTTAAGGTGATGTCGTTACATCGTTCAAATTAGTTTCAAATGGTCCGTCAGAAGGCTCCCTCGCATGGTTCTCTCAGACAGCAGGTTACCCGTGCGGAAATGAACAGCGACCGAGTCTACCCTATATATCTAATACGTTAAGGTGATGTCGTTACATCGTTCAAATTAGTTTCAAATGGTCCGTCAGAAGGCTCCCTCGCATGGTTCTCTCAGACAGCAGGTTACCCCTGCGGAAAATGACAGCGACACCTTGTCTACCCTATATATATCTAATACGTTAAGGTGATGTCGTTACATCGTTCAAATTAGTTTCAAATGGTCCGTCAGAAGGCTCCCTCACATGGTTCTCTCAGACAGCAAGTTACCCGTGCGGAAAATGACAGCGACACCGAGTCTACCCTATATATATCTAATACGTTAAGGTGATGTCGTTACATCGTTCAAATTAGTTTCAAATGGTCCGTCAGAAGGCTCCCTCGGATGGTTCTCTCAGACAGCAGGTTACCCGTGCGGAAAATCACAGCGACACCGAGTATACCCTATATATATCTAATACGTTAAGGTGATGTCGTTACATCGTTCAAATTAGTTTCAAATGGTCCGTCAGAAGGCTCCCTCGCATGGTTCTCTCAGACAGCAGGTTACCCGTGCGGAAAATGACAGCGACACCGAGTATACCCTATATATATCTAATACGTTAAGGTGATGTCGTTACATCGTTCAAATTAGTTTCAAATGGTCCGTCAGAAGGCTCCCTCGCATGGTTCTCTCAGACAGCAGGTTACCCGTGCGGAAAATGACAGCGACACCGAGTCTACCCTATATATATCTAATACGTTAAGGTGATGTCGTTACATCGTTCAAATTAGTTTCAAATGGTCGCCCAATAAGCACCCTGCTCAGAACATATAACGAAAAAGTGTGATGTACCACATTCGATTTCTGGAGAAAGGTAAATTTTTCGGCTCGATTTCCTCCAGAATAAGCACATCTAAGTGAGGTGAGCACATGATCGCGACCGCACCGGAAACGAGAACTAGCACCTTGCATTGAGGGAAAAGACTGGAGCCTAAAAACAAAATAATGGAAAACATTTGCTCCTTTTCTCTAGCAACAACGAGACACTATGTCGACAATTCGTCAATACTCGTCTGTAGGCTCCTTCGCATTGTTCTCTAAAACAGCAGATTACACATGAGGAATGTGAAAAAAACACCAAGTCTACCCCATATGTATCGAATACGTTAAGGTGATGTCATTACATCGTTCATTTGAGATGCAAATGTTCGGCCAGGATGGGATGCAAACATAGTGTATAATATACTTTATGTTTGAATTGAGATTCCCACCAAAGTTTACCACAACGAAACAAATGTTGCCAATACGCCAGTATCTGTCTGAAGGCTACCTAGCATGGTTCTCTCAGACAGCAGGTTACCCGTGCGGAAAATGACACCAACACCCAGTCTACCCTATATATATCGAATACGTTAAGGTGATGTCGTTACATCGTTCAAATGAGTTTCAAATGGACGCCCAATAAGCACCCTGTTCTGAACATATAAAGAACACTTAGTAAGCCAACCAAAGGCTTAGGGCCCGCGCAGAAATATCCCTCCTAAAAAAATTCTTTTAATAATGCACAGTACTTCAGCTTTGCAGCTTACATGTGCATACCACACCGATTGCAATTCATCCACTTTTCATGGTGTTGTATTCAGTGTATTTTGAACTTTGTATTTGAAGTCTATAAATCTTTGCGCTTCATAAGATTTAATGAGGCATTAATGATTCAACAAATTTTACTCCTTTAAACATTAGATGAGGGAAGTTTTTACTCAGTCTAAGCATACTCCATTGTGAATTGTGTTAAGAACATTTATATTGCGACATGGAATTGATAAGCTCTTTATTTTGAGGATGGGATGCAAACATAGTGTATAATATAGTTAATGTTTTAATTGAGATTCCCACCAAAGATTCCCACAACGAGACAAATGTTGCCAATGCGCCAATATCCGTCAGAAGGCTCCCTCGCATGGTTCTATCAGACAGCAGGTTACCCGTGCGGAAAATGACAGCGACACCGAGTATACCCTATATATATCTAATACGTTAAGGTGATGTCGTTACATCGTTCAAATTAGTTTCAAATGGTCCGTCAGAAGGCTCCCTCGCATGGTTCTCTCAGACAGCAGGTTACCCGTGCGGAAAATGACAGCGATACCGAGTCTACCCTATATATATCTAATACGTTAAGGTGATGTCGTTACATCGTTCAAATTAGTTTCAAATGGTCCGTCAGAAGGCTCCCTCGCATGGTTCTCTCAGACAGCAGGTTACCCCTGCGGAAAATGACAGCGACACCTTGTCTACCCTATATATATCTAATACGTTAAGGTGATGTCGTTACATCGTTCAAATTAGTTTCAAATGGTCCGTCAGAAGGCTCCCTCACATGGTTCTCTCAGACAGCAAGTTACCCGTGCGGAAAATGACAGCGACACCGAGTCTACCCTATATATATCTAATACGTTAAGGTGATGTCGTTACATCGTTCAAATTAGTTTCAAATGGTCCGTCAGAAGGCTCCCTCGGATGGTTCTCTCAGACAGCAGGTTACCCGTGCGGAAAATCACAGCGACACCGAGTATACCCTATATATATCTAATACGTTAAGGTGATGTCGTTACATCGTTCAAATTAGTTTCAAATGGTCCGTCAGAAGGCTCCCTCGCATGGTTCTCTCAGACAGCAGGTTACCCGTGCGGAAAATGACAGCGACACCGAGTATACCCTATATATATCTAATACGTTAAGGTGATGTCGTTACATCGTTCAAATTAGTTTCAAATGGTCCGTCAGAAGGCTCCCTCGCATGGTTCTCTCAGACAGCAGGTTACCCGTGCGGAAAATGACAGCGACACCGAGTCTACCCTATATATATCTAATACGTTAAGGTGATGTCGTTACATCGTTCAAATTAGTTTCAAATGGTCGCCCAATAAGCACCCTGCTCAGAACATATAACGAAAAAGTGTGATGTACCACATTCGATTTCTGGAGAAAGGTAAATTTTTCGGCTCGATTTCCTCCAGAATAAGCACATCTAAGTGAGGTGAGCACATGATCGCGACCGCACCGGAAACGAGAACTAGCACCTTGCATTGAGGGAAAAGACTGGAGCCTAAAAACAAAATAATGGAAAACATTTGCTCCTTTTCTCTAGCAACAACGAGACACTATGTCGACAATTCGTCAATACTCGTCTGTAGGCTCCTTCGCATTGTTCTCTAAAACAGCAGATTACACATGAGGAATGTGAAAAAAACACCAAGTCTACCCCATATGTATCGAATACGTTAAGGTGATGTCATTACATCGTTCATTTGAGATGCAAATGTTCGGCCAGGATGGGATGCAAACATAGTGTATAATATACTTTATGTTTGAATTGAGATTCCCACCAAAGTTTACCACAACGAAACAAATGTTGCCAATACGCCAGTATCTGTCTGAAGGCTACCTAGCATGGTTCTCTCAGACAGCAGGTTACCCGTGCGGAAAATGACACCAACACCCAGTCTACCCTATATATATCGAATACGTTAAGGTGATGTCGTTACATCGTTCAAATGAGTTTCAAATGGACGCCCAATAAGCACCCTGTTCTGAACATATAAAGAACACTTAGTAAGCCAACCAAAGGCTTAGGCCCGCGCAGAAATATCCCTCCTAAAAAAATTCTTTTAATAATGCACAGTACTTCAGCTTTGCAGCTTACATGTGCATACCACACCGATTGCAATTCATCCACTTTTCATGGTGTTGTATTCAGTGTATTTTGAACTTTGTATTTGAAGTCTATAAATCTTTGCGCTTCATAAGATTTAATGAGGCATTAATGATTCAACAAATTTTACTCCTTTAAACATTAGATGAGGGAAGTTTTTACTCAGTCTAAGCATACTCCATTGTGAATTGTGTTAAGAACATTTATATTGCGACATGGAATTGATAAGCTCTTTATTTTGAGGATGGGATGCAAACATAGTGTATAATATAGTTAATGTTTTAATTGAGATTCCCACCAAAGATTCCCACAACGAGACAAATGTTGCCAATGCGCCAATATCCGTCAGAAGGCTCCCTCGCATGGTTCTATCAGACAGCAGGTTACCCGTGCGGAAAATGACAGCGACACCGAGTATACCCTATATATATCTAATACGTTAAGGTGATGTCGTTACATCGTTCAAATTAGTTTCAAATGGTCCGTCAGAAGGCTCCCTCGCATGGTTCTCTCAGACAGCAGGTTACCCGTGCGGAAAATGACAGCGATACCGAGTCTACCCTATATATATCTAATACGTTAAGGTGATGTCGTTACATCGTTCAAATTAGTTTCAAATGGTCCGTCAGAAGGCTCCCTCGCATGGTTCTCTCAGACAGCAGGTTACCCCTGCGGAAAATGACAGCGACACCTTGTCTACCCTATATATATCTAATACGTTAAGGTGATGTCGTTACATCGTTCAAATTAGTTTCAAATGGTCCGTCAGAAGGCTCCCTCACATGGTTCTCTCAGACAGCAAGTTACCCGTGCGGAAAATGACAGCGACACCGAGTCTACCCTATATATATCTAATACGTTAAGGTGATGTCGTTACATCGTTCAAATTAGTTTCAAATGGTCCGTCAGAAGGCTCCCTCGGATGGTTCTCTCAGACAGCAGGTTACCCGTGCGGAAAATCACAGCGACACCGAGTATACCCTATATATATCTAATACGTTAAGGTGATGTCGTTACATCGTTCAAATTAGTTTCAAATGGTCCGTCAGAAGGCTCCCTCGCATGGTTCTCTCAGACAGCAGGTTACCCGTGCGGAAAATGACAGCGACACCGAGTATACCCTATATATATCTAATACGTTAAGGTGATGTCGTTACATCGTTCAAATTAGTTTCAAATGGTCCGTCAGAAGGCTCCCTCGCATGGTTCTCTCAGACAGCAGGTTACCCGTGCGGAAAATGACAGCGACACCGAGTCTACCCTATATATATCTAATACGTTAAGGTGATGTCGTTACATCGTTCAAATTAGTTTCAAATGGTCGCCCAATAAGCACCCTGCTCAGAACATATAACGAAAAAGTGTGATGTACCACATTCGATTTCTGGAGAAAGGTAAATTTTTCGGCTCGATTTCCTCCAGAATAAGCACATCTAAGTGAGGTGAGCACATGATCGCGACCGCACCGGAAACGAGAACTAGCACCTTGCATTGAGGGAAAAGACTGGAGCCTAAAAACAAAATAATGGAAAACATTTGCTCCTTTTCTCTAGCAACAACGAGACACTATGTCGACAATTCGTCAATACTCGTCTGTAGGCTCCTTCGCATTGTTCTCTAAAACAGCAGATTACACATGAGGAATGTGAAAAAAACACCAAGTCTACCCCATATGTATCGAATACGTTAAGGTGATGTCATTACATCGTTCATTTGAGATGCAAATGTTCGGCCAGGATGGGATGCAAACATAGTGTATAATATACTTTATGTTTGAATTGAGATTCCCACCAAAGTTTACCACAACGAACAAATGTTGCCAATACGCCAGTATCTGTCTGAAGGCTACCTAGCATGGTTCTCTCAGACAGCAGGTTACCCGTGCGGAAAATGACACCAACACCCAGTCTACCCTATATATATCGAATACGTTAAGGTGATGTCGTTACATCGTTCAAATGAGTTTCAAATGGACGCCCAATAAGCACCCTGTTCTGAACATATAAAGAACACTTAGTAAGCCAACCAAAGGCTTAGGGCCCGCGCAGAAATATCCCTCCTAAAAAAATTCTTTTAATAATGCACAGTACTTCAGCTTTGCAGCTTACATGTGCATACCACACCGATTGCAATTCATCCACTTTTCATGGTGTTGTATTCAGTGTATTTTGAACTTTGTATTTGAAGTCTATAAATCTTTGCGCTTCATAAGATTTAATGAGGCATTAATGATTCAACAAATTTTACTCCTTTAAACATTAGATGAGGGAAGTTTTTACTCAGTCTAAGCATACTCCATTGTGAATTGTGTTAAGAACATTTATATTGCGACATGGAATTGATAAGCTCTTTATTTTGAGGATGGGATGCAAACATAGTGTATAATATAGTTAATGTTTTAATTGAGATTCCCACCAAAGATTCCCACAACGAGACAAATGTTGCCAATGCGCCAATATCCGTCAGAAGGCTCCCTCGCATGGTTCTATCAGACAGCAGGTTACCCGTGCGGAAAATGACAGCGACACCGAGTATACCCTATATATATCTAATACGTTAAGGTGATGTCGTTACATCGTTCAAATTAGTTTCAAATGGTCCGTCAGAAGGCTCCCTCGCATGGTTCTCTCAGACAGCAGGTTACCCGTGCGGAAAATGACAGCGATACCGAGTCTACCCTATATATATCTAATACGTTAAGGTGATGTCGTTACATCGTTCAAATTAGTTTCAAATGGTCCGTCAGAAGGCTCCCTCGCATGGTTCTCTCAGACAGCAGGTTACCCCTGCGGAAAATGACAGCGACACCTTGTCTACCCTATATATATCTAATACGTTAAGGTGATGTCGTTACATCGTTCAAATTAGTTTCAAATGGTCCGTCAGAAGGCTCCCTCACATGGTTCTCTCAGACAGCAAGTTACCCGTGCGGAAAATGACAGCGACACCGAGTCTACCCTATATATATCTAATACGTTAAGGTGATGTCGTTACATCGTTCAAATTAGTTTCAAATGGTCCGTCAGAAGGCTCCCTCGGATGGTTCTCTCAGACAGCAGGTTACCCGTGCGGAAAATCACAGCGACACCGAGTATACCCTATATATATCTAATACGTTAAGGTGATGTCGTTACATCGTTCAAATTAGTTTCAAATGGTCCGTCAGAAGGCTCCCTCGCATGGTTCTCTCAGACAGCAGGTTACCCGTGCGGAAAATGACAGCGACACCGAGTATACCCTATATATATCTAATACGTTAAGGTGATGTCGTTACATCGTTCAAATTAGTTTCAAATGGTCCGTCAGAAGGCTCCCTCGCATGGTTCTCTCAGACAGCAGGTTACCCGTGCGGAAAATGACAGCGACACCGAGTCTACCCTATATATATCTAATACGTTAAGGTGATGTCGTTACATCGTTCAAATTAGTTTCAAATGGTCGCCCAATAAGCACCCTGCTCAGAACATATAACGAAAAAGTGTGATGTACCACATTCGATTTCTGGAGAAAGGTAAATTTTTCGGCTCGATTTCCTCCAGAATAAGCACATCTAAGTGAGGTGAGCACATGATCGCGACCGCACCGGAAACGAGAACTAGCACCTTGCATTGAGGGAAAAGACTGGAGCCTAAAAACAAAATAATGGAAAACATTTGCTCCTTTTCTCTAGCAACAACGAGACACTATGTCGACAATTCGTCAATACTCGTCTGTAGGCTCCTTCGCATTGTTCTCTAAAACAGCAGATTACACATGAGGAATGTGAAAAAAACACCAAGTCTACCCCATATGTATCGAATACGTTAAGGTGATGTCATTACATCGTTCATTTGAGATGCAAATGTTCGGCCAGGATGGGATGCAAACATAGTGTATAATATACTTTATGTTTGAATTGAGATTCCCACCAAAGTTTACCACAACGAAACAAATGTTGCCAATACGCCAGTATCTGTCTGAAGGCTACCTAGCATGGTTCTCTCAGACAGCAGGTTACCCGTGCGGAAAATGACACCAACACCCAGTCTACCCTATATATATCGAATACGTTAAGGTGATGTCGTTACATCGTTCAAATGAGTTTCAAATGGACGCCCAATAAGCACCCTGTTCTGAACATATAAAGAACACTTAGTAAGCCAACCAAAGGCTTAGGGCCCGCGCAGAAATATCCCTCCTAAAAAAATTCTTTTAATAATGCACAGTACTTCAGCTTTGCAGCTTACATGTGCATACCACACCGATTGCAATTCATCCACTTTTCATGGTGTTGTATTCAGTGTATTTTGAACTTTGTATTTGAAGTCTATAAATCTTTGCGCTTCATAAGATTTAATGAGGCATTAATGATTCAACAAATTTTACTCCTTTAAACATTAGATGAGGGAAGTTTTTACTCAGTCTAAGCATACTCCATTGTGAATTGTGTTAAGAACATTTATATTGCGACATGGAATTGATAAGCTCTTTATTTTGAGGATGGGATGCAAACATAGTGTATAATATAGTTAATGTTTTAATTGAGATTCCCACCAAAGATTCCCACAACGAGACAAATGTTGCCAATGCGCCAATATCCGTCAGAAGGCTCCCTCGCATGGTTCTATCAGACAGCAGGTTACCCGTGCGGAAAATGACAGCGACACCGAGTATACCCTATATATATCTAATACGTTAAGGTGATGTCGTTACATCGTTCAAATTAGTTTCAAATGGTCCGTCAGAAGGCTCCCTCGCATGGTTCTCTCAGACAGCAGGTTACCCGTGCGGAAAATGACAGCGACCGAGTCTACCCTATATATATCTAATACGTTAAGGTGATGTCGTTACATCGTTCAAATTAGTTTCAAATGGTCCGTCAGAAGGCTCCCTCGCATGGTTCTCTCAGACAGCAGGTTACCCGTGCGGAAAATGACAGCGACACCGAGTCTACCCTATATATATCTAATACGTTAAGGTGATGTCGTTACATCGTTCAAATTAGTTTCAAATGGTCCGTCAGAAGGCTCCCTCGCATGGTTCTCTCAGACAGCAGTTACCCGTGCGGAAAATGACAGCGACACCGAGTCTACCCTATATATATCTAATACGTTAAGGTGATGTCGTTACATCGTTCAAATTAGTTTCAAATGGTCCGTCAGAAGGCTCCCTCGGATGGTTCTCTCAGACAGCAGGTTACCCGTGCGGAAAATCACAGCGACACCGAGTATACCCTATATATATCTAATACGTTAAGGTGATGTCGTTACATCGTTCAAATTAGTTTCAAATGGTCCGAGAAGGCTCAGAAGCATGCCCTCGATCAGAACAGGTCGACCAGTTACCCGTGAAAAATGACAGCGACACCGAGATACCCTATATTATCTAATAACGTTAAGGTG